>NC_057803.1:382344470-382638874 GCF_018294505.1 Triticum aestivum | reverse complement strand
GAGATGCGATGGTCGGTGATGCTCTCCCATCTGCCGCTGCAGCTCCCTCTCCTCGTTCCTCTCTTTCTCCCTCCTCTCCTTCCTTCTCTCTCCTGAAGGGACCAGTCCATTAAGCTGGATCAAATCGAGCGCCCCGCCGTAGCCCTTGGCCTGCAGGTCGCCGCCGCTACTGGAGACGCCCGCCACCGTGCCCGCAAGCCTCTCATCCGGCGGGATCCCCTACTCCTCCCCCATCGAGAGGACCAGACGATGACTGACGAGGGAGGAGGGAGTGGTGCGAGCGACGCCCGCTTGCCACCTCGACGAATCCAGATTCATGGTGATGAGAGAGGTGGCGTGGAGACGAAGACATGGACGTGGGACTCGATCCTTTGTGTGGCAACGGCTAGCGTCGCGGTTGATGGCGCCCCTGCTGCCCACCTCCATGGATCCATATTGAGAAGAGAAAGGGGAAGGAGATAGGTTACATAGAGGGGGAGGGGGGCTGGGATGGGGAGATGAGGTGGCGGCGTGTTGGGGTCGAGGGCTCGGGACGGGAGATGAAGCACGAGCGCCGGTGAGGCTGGCGGCGGCGGCGGAGAGAAGAGAACGAAGGCCGTGAGCCAGAGGTGCGAGGGGTGCGTTGTTTCTGTCCTCCCTTGACACAGTAAAACCTGCGGATGTGGCACTCGTGAGCGGGCTCCCATGCCGCGACTGTCTTCAATACGCCCAACCCAAAGGCTACATGTGATAACTTTAGTTTCTATTTTTTTTCCGCATATAAAGCATTTCCGATGTTGACCTGCATTAAGGGGTTGCAGAAAAAGATTCTAGCATTTACTGAAAGTTTAGGGATTACAATTTCGTCTAACAATATTCAACGACCTCTTGTAGGCTGAACAACAGTTTGGCAATGGAAACTATTAAAATTAGCCATAACATGACTCCCTATTATAGCTCCTATGAATATGAGTAATGCAAGAATCACATCCCTATATGCTGTTTTTGATCTCTCTAATCATGTGTAAGGTCTTATATGCGGTACTATTCTCAATATAGACCATTCGATCTGTATATATATCAATATAAAAAGACCCAAAAAGGCAGAACCAATTAATCTCAACCATCAAATCATGTCAATCCAACGACCTAGATTGCTTCTATATCGAGCGCTCACCATGTTTAGCGTGCAGTTAATTTTATACCAAATATAATGCTAATCACATAATAACACGCAAACAATATCCTACTTTATCCGCATGCACTTAATATACTTCCAAATTAACGTGCATTGCACGTACACATTGACTAGTATAGAATAGAAGCGCATATAGTACAACTGTAACATAGACTTTCATATCATATACATGCACAGTCATATGCCGCAGACTTTACAAATTAAATATAACAACAATATCACTATAGAAAATGCAGCAATATAGATATGAATATGGCATACAAATGACAGGATCTAAATTTATTACAATTGGAGACCACTTGGTCCAACATTACATTAACACAAATTTAAGATAACAAAAGCGTGAGTACAAACAAAATCCACATTTGCCTAAGAGGCTAGAATGTAAAACAGACAATCCCTTCCTTGGGTTCCAGGTTGCCATTCAGAATCCACTAATCTACTCGTCGATGTCGTCGAACTCAAATAATAGCGCCCAAACTCCGCATCCCAATTGTAGAACTCTGCAAGTTTGTTAGTTGTGCCAAGGGTGAGTACAAATGTACTTAAGAAGTCTCATTACCAGTGGTACGAGCACTAACAATACAATTAGTATAGAATAGAAGCGCATATAGTACAACTGTAACATAGACTTTCATATCATATACATGCACAGTCATATGCCGCGGACTTGACAAATTAAATATCACAACAATATCACTATAGAAAATGCAATAATATAGATATGAATATGGCATACAAGTGACAATATCTAAATTCATTACAATTAGAGACCACTTGGTCCAACATTACATTAACACAAACTTAAGATAACAAAAGCCCGAGTACAAACAAAATTCACATTTGCCTAAGAGGCTAGAATGTAAAGCAGACAATCCCTTCCTTGGGTTCCAAGTTGTCATTCAGAATCCACTAATCTACTCGTTGATGTCGTCGAACTCAAATAATAGTGCCCAAACTCCGCATCCCAATTGTAGAACTCTGCAAGTTTGTTAGTTGTGCCAAGGGTGAGTACAAATGTACTCAAGAAGTCTCATTACCAGTGGTACGAGCACTAACAATACAATTAGTATAGAATAGAAGCACATATAGTACAACTGTAACATAGACTTTCATATCATATACATGCATAGTCATATGCCGCAGACTTTATAAATTAAATATCACAACAATATCACTATAGAAAATGCAACAATATAGATATGAATATGGCATACAAGTGACAAGATCTAAATTTATTACAATTAAAGACCACTTGGTACAATATTACATTAACACAAACTTAAGATAACAAAAGGCTGAGTACAAACAAAATCCACATTTGCCTAAGAGGCTAGAATGTAAAGCAGACAATCCCTTCCTTGGGTTCCAGGTTGCCATTAAGAATCCACTAATCTACTCGTCAATGTCGTCGAACTCAAATAATAGCGCCCAAACTCCGCATCCCAATTGTAGAACTCTGCAAGTTTGTTAGTTGTGCCAAGAGTGAGTACAAATGTACTCAACAAGCCTCATTACCAGTGGCACGAGCACTAACAATACAATTAAGTATGGAGGGAATAAGCGGTGAATCTACATGCACTAAGCATCATATACTAGAACTTACGTCCATAGGATATAAGATAGAGAGTGTAATCCAAAGCAAGATATCTCTTATACCAATCACCCTATTCACTTGTGTATGCAAACATAACACTACCTTAGTCCCTCGTTCACTTACCCACAATAGTGAAGAGACATTCAAGGAACTCACACGTTGGTTAGTTTTAATTATTAGGTTGAAGTTGCTTCACAAACTGTTATCAAGCTCCAAGTCGTCCATAACCGCGAACATGCCTTTTCAGGCTTCGGCGGGACCTCGAGGTCACGGAGAAGAAGCTGGCGCAGTAGATGACCGCGGCCCAGGAGGGTGAAAAGAGGGTCGTCCAACTATAAAGGGAGAGCAATGAGGTGACCTCCCAGCTGCTAAGGCACATCAGAACTACCGTAACCTGGAGGCTGCTGCAAAAGGTATGGCTCTGAGATCTGTCTTGTTTGTCCGTTTTGTGTCTTTAGGAGCCGTTGTCTTGATGCGTGCCCCTTTGTGCTTTCAGCTCCTCTTCCAGAGATTCAGAATGATGACACGGAGCCCATCTCCGGGAGGTCGCGGCGGTGGCTGAGAAGATGAAAAACACACTCGAGGTTGCCATGGGCACTCTCTTCCGTGGCGACCCTAGGCTGACAACTGACATCGAGACTATCCTGACCTTGCTCGGGAAGTCCTGTGAGCCGTTGGAGGGCTGGATTTACTCTGCGTCCTTGAAAGGAGCCCGCCAGGTTCTTGCTTGTGTGAGGGCGCACCACCCCAACATGAATCTATGGCCCTTGGTGCGAGTCCCTCCTGGAGGTCGCAATCCGCAATAGTTTTTGGATGAAATCACCGAGGAAGCCGAGTATGCTACAGGAGTTTGTCCCCTACAAAACATTGTTAAGCGGGTGCCCAAGTCTGATAGTCCTGCAAATTAAAGTTTTGCATTGGAGACTGTAATGTACTTGTTGATTAGTACTATTTTTTGTTTGTTTGGTTTGGACATGTCATTGCTTGTGTCGTGCGACATCTTTTATATCCGATGTGAGAACGCTGTTGTTCAACCAATTAACTTGTGTGCTAGCGTTTGTTATCTGGAACCGGGGCCCGTTAGGAGCTCGACATGCTTTCCTGTGCGCTCTTGAGCAGACTTGACAACGAGTTTTGCGTCGGTCCTCAACATTTGTTAAGACCATGTGTCGCAACTCAAGCAACAAGGTAGACCATAAGCCTTTGACGTCCTATGTATTGGACGACTGAGGTTGGTGTACTGCGAATGCAACCCCCGGTACTTGTATTTGTAGGGTTACTAGATGGAGCCCCTATACATACCTCGGGGAGATCCAAAAAATGATGCAGGCCCCGAGTCTCGAAAACAGGGAGGTCTCTTGAACCAAGCCACAAATATTTCCTGGGGAGGTTCGGTAACGACCCAACACCGACGCTTCAGACGCCTTCCATGTATTCCGAGTTTCGTCGTGTGATTTGTTTTGCTTGTTGCATTCATCATGACATCATTTGCATTGCATCATGTCATCATGCCACTAAATCTTTGTAACTCAAATAAATAAATTGCATGGATCTCTGATCCATTTAAATTGAGGGAAATGCACATGGTGATTTTTCTTTAAAACATATTGAAAGTCTCCTACTATTATTAGGGAGCTATATTAAAATATTCCATTAACTTTGGAATCACCATAACACACTTGCAATTTAATTCTCATGCCTTTTTGCTTCATGTTTGTTCTCCAAACTTTCCCTATAATTCTTTCTCCATTTATCGAGGCTCATCCTAAATTCTCAACATTTTTTGGGCACTTCTAAATCCCTAGTTCAAACCCATTTGAATTAATTCAAATGGGGTGGAATTCAACTCCATGCCCACGCTCACTTTCTATTTTTCTTGGATCAAGCTTATTTTTACAAGTCTAGGAAAATTGTCCTCGTGCTCAAATTCCTTTCCCTAACCCCTCTTCCTTTTCCTTCTCTCTAATGCTTTTCTGTTAAAGAAAATTAGAGGGAGAGAGAAGAGAGCCAGCCCAAATGGGCCTCCCAGCTACCACACGGCGCCGGCCCATCTACGCTTAGGCCCAGCCGCGCCCCTGCTTAACCCTAGCCTCTCCCCTACTCGATCCCCATCTCCCTCGCAGCCTCTCTTCCTCCCCTCGTGCCCCATCGTGCACCGCCACCTCGTGCCCGATCCCCTCTCAGCCTCCCGCGCGCCTCCCTCTACTACACTGCGTCGCCGGACCACCGCTGCCTCCCCGCCTCTAGCGAGGGGCGCTGCCCTGCACCATCTCATGGATAGCACATCCCTGTCGACCCACCTCCTCCTCACGTCTCCGGCTTCGTCCCCGACCCCAGCCACCAGATCAAGCCGACCCGCGTCCACCACCAGCACCATGCGCCGTGCACCAGCAACCTCTCGCCTCGCAGCCCGACCTCCTATCCCACACCACCGTTCTCGCAACATTGGCCTCCCCTTCGGCCTATGTTGTCGCACCTCCGCGGTTCACGGTTGCCCTCTGCCTCGAATCCGAGCTCGAGCCCTGCCGGACGCTGCCATGGACAGCCACCTTGCCTGCCTCCTCCCATCGGCCCTCTCTGCCTTATACTGATCTGCCATCTCCGGCCTCTGCGTTGACCGACCGCGACGTCCCCGAGCAGGAGCTCCGCTGTTGTGTCTCTTTGTCGTTTCATGAGCACATGTATCACTGTCGCAAAGTTCATCTACGGTGACCATACGGACCACCAAGATCGACTACGATCCATCAAGACCATCGTGTTGCACGCCAACATGAGTAGGATAACGGACGGCTACCTCTAGATGGATTTCGTCAAGTTCAACGACCGAGCCAAGTACCTCTACCGATGACTTGAACGTCTATGAACCGTGTACAACTACCGTCGCCCTGAAGACATTGGATTCATCAAGGTAACTCTCCAAACGAACGTGTACCACTACTTCCACTACCGTTGCGAGAACGTCTACGTCCCTCAACAAACTTGATCCGTTCCAAAAATTGCACGCTTCGAAGGTATAACCCCGAGACGACCGTCCGTGGACCGAATGCATGTGTTGTATGAGATGCTCGTGTTTGCACTGTGTCCGAGTTGTCATTGCACGTTCCTCCTCGTTTGCCATGCCGTCGACCCGTGGGAACCCGGTAACCGGGATCACCCACCATATCTAGCATGTTCTGCACATCTCATACTTGTTCCTTTGCACCGGTATCTCAATGAGTTGTCGGATTATGGAAATGTTGCCGTGGCACCATTTCCATTATTGTCTTCATGGCACCCCTTCTGTTCCGCCATTGTGACCAAATGCTTCATAACATGCTCATGTCAACTTTTTCAAAAAAAATCGCATAAAACTTGTGCATGTCATCGCATCATGATAACAACATTTAAAAAGCTTAAAATTATTGTTTGCATTAAATTGCTAAATATGCATATGGGGATTTTCTGGAATTATTGTTGTTGTTTCCAGCCTCATTTAAAATACCTAAATGTGTAGTTTACTTATGTTTCACCTCTTGCCATGTTAACCAACATTTAATCTTGTCTTGTTCATAAACAAGAGCGAACTAAATACATGAATGTGGTGTTTTGTCAATATGCAACTCGTTGCATATTGAGCTCCACTTAACTTGTAGTATTGTTTCTACACTTTGCCATGCCATGATTCATTAAACCGGACATGCATCATACTTGATTGTACATCATGCCATGTTTATGTGACGGTTGTTTACCATGTTGTTTGCTTCTTTCTGGTTGTGCTTCTTCTCGATAGTTCTTGTTTCGTTGCAATCGTGAGGATTCGTTCGACTACTTCATGGATTCGATCTTCTTCCTAGTGGGATTTCAGGCAAGATGACCTTCACCTTGGCTCTCACTACTATCTTTGCTCTGCTAGTTGTCTTGATTCTATCCCTATGCCGCACTACCTACCACTTGTTTATCAAGCCTCCCAAATTGCCATGATAGCCTCTAACCTTTTTTCCATCATCCTAGCAAACCGTTGTTTGGCTACGTTACCGCTTTGCTCAGCCCCTCTTATAGCGTTGCTAGTTGCAGGTGCAGTTGCAGGTTGTTCCATGTTGGGACATGGATATCATGGGTATCACAATATCTCTTATTTAATTAATGCACGTATATACTTGGTAAAGGATGGAAGGCTCGGCCTTTTGCCTGGTGTTTTGTTCCACTCTTGCCGCCTTAGTTTCCGTCATACCGGTGTTATGTTCCTTGATTTTGCGTCGCTAATGCGGTGAGGGTTTATGGGCCCCTCTTGATAGTTCGCTTTGAATAGAACTCTTCTAGTAAGGCCCGACCTTGGTTTTACCATTTGCCTAATAATAACTAAAACTTGCATAGGGACCGGCTAGCACCTGAGGACTCTTAATCAACCCCCGGGCCAGTGCTCCTCATGAGTGTTGGTCCAAACCTGTCAACCGCCAGTGACCGCCATGGGAAACTCTGGATTTGGCCTACCGGAAGTTTGGACAATCCGATCGTGGCCTGAGACGAGATACGCGCGGCTACTATCAGGGTGTCGGCATGTCGGGAGGTTTTGCTGGACTTGTTTTACCATTGTCGAAATGTCTTGTGCACCGGGATTTCGAGTCTGATCGGAGGGTCCCGAGATGGAGGACTGTCTCTGCGGATTGTGAGCTTGTCATGGGCTAAGTTGGGACACCCCTGCAGGTTTAAACTTTCGAGAGCCGCGCCCACGGTTATGTGGCAGATGGGAATTTGTTAATATCCGGTTAGTGGACTTGAACTAAACTCAATTAAAATATACCAACCGCATGCGTAATCATGCTCGTCTCTTTTCGAGTGAGTTCGAGAAGAGAACATGGTGGGGTTATGTTTGAATGTAAGTAGTTCAGGATCACTTTTTGATCATTACTAATTGGCGACCATTTCCATAGTTTCTCATCTTACTCTTGTACTCATAAGTTAGCCACCATACATTGCTTAGTCGCTTGCTGCAACCTCACCACTTATCCATTCCATACCCATTAAGCTTGGCTAGTTTTGATACCCATGGTAATGGGATTGCTGAGTCCTCGTGGCTCACAGATTACTATAAAAATAGTTGCAGGTATAGGTAATGTGATGGTCTGACGCGAGTGCGATGCTTGCTTGTTTGGAGTTCTCCTTCTTCGATCAAGGGATAGGTTCCGGGTAGGGGAGCTTGGGATTAGTGAAAGTGCGTTATATCAACTAGAGGGGGGGTGAATAGGCGATTTTTATGAAAGTCTTCAGAACTTGGGAGTTTTGAAGACAAACGATAAAATTAAACCTATTACCATGCAGCGGAAGGTAGACTACACTAGGCAAACCATAGTCAAGTATTCAATAAAGTGAAAGCATAAAGACTAATAGCAGCTAGGTAGTAAGGATCAGGTAGGAAGATATTGTGAAGCCAAACAGAACACGGAGTCACTCAATGAAGACAAATGATAGAGCAAACATACAATGACTTCACAAGGAGGAACAGTAAGTAAAGTGAAGTGAAGATGAAACCAGTGACTCGTTGAAGACAATGATTTGTTGAACCAGTTCCAGTTGCTGTGACAACTGTACATCTGGTTGGAGCGGCTAGGTATTTAAACCTTAGGGCACACAGTCCCAGACACCCAGTCCTGAAAACGCAGCTCAGGACAGCCAGTCCTCACCGTATTCTCCTTGAGCTAAGGTCACATAGACCTCGCCCAATCACTCTGGTAAGTCTTCAAGGTAGACTCCCAAACCTTCACAGACTTCATTCACCGGCAATCCACAATGTCTCTTGGATGCTCAAAACGCGACGCCTAACCGGCTAGAGGATGCACAGTCCTCAAGTGTAATAAGTCTTCAGATCACACAGACAAGAAGACTTAAGTGATGCCCAATTCTCTCTGGCTCTGGGTGGTTAGGGCTTTATCCTCACAAGGAATTCTCTCTCAAAGGCTTCGAGGTGGGTTGCTCTCAAACGACAAAAGCCATACTTTCAATCTGAGCAGCCAACCGTTTATGGTTGTAGGGGGTGGGCTATTTATAGCCACTTGGCAACCCGACCTGATTTGTCCGAAATGACCCTGGGTCACTAAGGAACTGACACGTGTTCCAACGGTCAGATTTCAAACTCACACGGCAACTTTACTTGGGCTACAAGCAAAGCTGACTTGTCCGACTCTGGACAAGATTCGCTCTCATAGTCTTCACTCGAAGACATAGGTTTTTGGTTTAGGCATCACTTCAGTCATTCTGACTGGTTCTCTTGGACCCCACTTAACAGTACGGTGGTTCCTATGACTCAACACAAAAGAAAAAGAACTACGAAAGATCTAAGTCTTCGAGCTCCATAGGCTTCATATCGTGTCTTCTCTTGTCATAGTCTTCAATGTGAATATCTTCATATACCACCTTTGACTTCAATGTCTTCATAAAGTTTTAGGGGTCATCTCTGGTAGTAAAACCGAATCAATGAGGGACTTCTACCTGTGTTATCCTGCAATTCTCACAAACACATTAGTCCCTCAACTAGGTTTGTCGTCAATACTCCAAAACCAACTAGGGGTGGCACTAGATGCACTTACAATCTCCCCCTTTTTGGTGATTGATGACAAACTAGTTGAAGTTTTCAACGGGGAATATAATCTGTGAAATTGTAAAGAATAAGGAATTGTCTTCATAAGTTGCAAGGGCTCCCCCTGAAGATGTGCATATAAGTTAATTTGCTTTTGGAATGCAAATGCACATGGAAGGTTGTACTTGTGGAGATCCACTTCAACTTATGATGACAATCCACTATGCATGTGAAAGTATATGAAGATAATGACATGCATAATGGAAAATGGACGTCTGCAGAATGAGCTAAGTGCGGAATTTATCGTCGCACATGCGGAATTTATCTTCGCAAAACAAGGTGGCAAATAAGTAGCAGACGACCATCTAGTTTAAGTGTTACAACTCATAAGAACCAAATGTAGCAAAAAACGAGAGTTGTAAGCACGAAGCAAAATATAAGGCACCCGCCCATATGAACCCGCTTGAAGACTATCAATCTCATATGCTTCTCCCCCTTTTGTCAGTAATGACCAAAAAGGTTTGAAGACATAGAGCCTCTACTCGTTCCCATGAGGAGTAGGTGAAGTAGCAGGGTTGTTGGTGTTGTTTGGCGGTGCAGAAGAGCTTGGAGGTGCTGAAGGAGGTGGCGGTGAAGTAGCATCGTCTTCTTCCTCAATAATTCTGGCAGTGACTGTGGCAGCAGAGGAAGAGAACTCAGAGTCTTCAAGGGATGGAGTTCCTAGCAGCACAGCCCTTCGAGGAGGTGTGGAGTCAAACTTGAATCTCTCAGTGAAGCCATCCTCTTGAAGATCAGCTTCAGAAAGCATCATCGTTAGCCCTTTCCATGTGCGGCGACAGGTTTCATGGGCAACGAAAGCATTCTTGGTGGCAAGATTTCGAGTGCGATTAACATCCACCAAGAGGCTTTTCATCTGACGCTTCAGCCAGTCATGATGCCTATCTTGTTTCTGATGTAGGGCCACAAGAAGCTCTCGGTCGTTGAGAACACGAGTGCGCTTCTTGGGTCTTGAAGCAGTGGCACTGTCAGTGGCTTCAGTGGAAGCAGGGTGTGGTGCACGTGTAGTGCCAGCCAAAGGATACACCCGAGAAACTGCTTCAACGCCTTCAACGTTCTGTGTAAAACTCTGATGTTCTGCATTCTGAAGACTTAGAGGTTGCTTGGCAGGCTCAGAATATATGGCTTCAGTAGACATGTCCACGTCAGGCAAGAAGATCCGATGGTTGCGGGCTGAGGGCTGATACGAGATGGCGGAGTGTAGCTTGATCAGCCGCATGACCCAAGGGGCGTAGAACTTCAAACCAAACAGATCAATGCCTGATGCAGCAAGTTGGCGTATGAAGAAGTCCTGTGCATTGAAGCATTTGCCATGAAGTATATAGAAGACCAAAGTCTTCATTGCACCCTGAAGCTTGGCATTTGGAGAGTGCCCTTTGATAGGCCAGAGAGTTCGCCTGATGATGTGATAGATGGTTCTGGGCAGGTACTCAAGGTCTTCAACGAAGAACTCTGTGGGATACGCAGCATCTTGAGGCAATGGCTTCATCATGCTGAGCATTTGACTCATATTAGGTTCTGGCCGCTGAAAGATGCTCTCAATAGCTTCAGCATGCAGCTGACAGCCTTGCTCGAAGAGATCGCCAGGAGTGGGCAAGCCAGTGAGCTCAATGATGTCAAATGCATTGGCTTCGTGATGAACGTTGCCAGTCATCCACTCCAGGACCCAAGTCTTCGGATCTCTGCTGTATCCTTTGATGTGAAGTGTGGCATAGAATTGTAGCAGCAGCTCTTCATTCCAATGCTCTTCAGCAGTAACAAATTGCAGCAGACCCACTTGCTTGAAGCAATCCAACGCTTCTTCTAGACAGGGCAGACCAGCTATAGCTTCAACGTCAAGGCGCTTGTGTGGGAAGATGTGACCTTGGTTGTAAAGAATGCAAGAGTAATAGCTTCGCTGAGGATAGCTCCAGAACCGATCAGATGATATCCTTTCCCTTGAGTAGGGGTTCCTGGAGCTATCGAAGAACGTGTTGTCTGCCCTGAAGCCATTGATGTTGAAGGAGCCAGGTGCTGATGCAGGACCTGGAAACCTTGGCAGTCTTGGGATTGGCTTCTGGACCTAAGGCATGTGCTCAACATGATAGTTGAATTGGGGACCGGCATCAGACTCAGGAACAGAAGTGGCGGGATCAGTGGCTTCACTGTCTTCTGAAGCTTTTGCTGGGGAGGGCTCCACATTAGCTTCGTTGTTGGTTGTGGCAGCCTCAGGATTTGCATCCTTCGCTTGACTTGCTGGAGGGTCTGTCATAGGCACGTTCTCCTGGAGAACTGCTTCTTGGTGGAGCAGGGGAGTGGGATCTTGTGGTACTTCTTCTTCTGCGGCTGATGCAGCCGGAATGTCTTCAGCAGAGACTTGAGGCCTTGGACCTTTGCGAAGCCTGCGGAACGCAGACGACGCCTGTGGAGGTGGAGTGGGTTGGGCCTCATAGTCTTCTTCCTCTTGTGGGCGATCCGCCCATGAAGCATCCTGTGCAATTGGCGTCAGTGGACGACCAATGCTGATGAGTTCGCTGTTTTCTAACTGAGGAAGGACTACATTATCTTCTACATTGTCATGATGACCAATGTCTTCAGCAGCGATGGGATCAGCTGCTGGAATGTCTTCAGCTTCAGGAGCCTCTGTGGAAGCAGGCTCATGAACTGTCAGTTGACGTTCTGCGTCAGGATGAACCATAGAAATGGGTTCAACTATCAAGGGCTCTGTGGGAGCAGCCCGAGCTTTCTTGGGTTTTCACTTTTTCTTGGTGGGGGCAGTAGGAGAGTCTTCAGAGTGTTTCCTCTTCCTGGCTTCAGCCTCAGCAGTTCTTGTCTTCTTGAGCTCTGAAGCTTTTGATCGGCTCTTTGGCTTCGAGCCAGTCATTTTTGTTGGGAAGACAATTGGAACTGCTTCTTGCCTTGGTGCATCAGTTTCAGCCCTAGCAGGCTTCTTCTTCTTCTTTGCAGCCATCCTGGGGTCGATGCCAGGACGCCCAAGTGCTTTGCGCTTCTCAGCCTCATTATAGGCTTGCACATATCTGTCAGCCAGAGTCTTCATGCGCTCATGCGAACCCTGAGCTTCTGCACGCTTCTTCACAAAGGCTTCCTTGAGCTCGTGCATCATTGTCTTGAAGTTCTTCACTTCTTGCACGCTGAGCTTGGCCATATGCTTCTTGAACTGAGCCTTTTCATAGTCAATCTTCTGCTTCAGTTCAACAATGCGCTGGGCAATAGCAAGTTCTGAAGCAATGGCGCCTTGGAAGGCGACACTGAGGCCAATAGGTAGCTGCAGATCTTCAAAGCTGATGTTTGGCGTGTCAAACCACTCGTCAATGAAGTTGTGGATGATGGTGACATCAAAGAGAGGCAGATCATTGAAGATTTCTGCTTCTTCTTTGCTCTTGATGAGTTGCTCAAGAGCGTCATCTGCGAGATCTTCATCACTTGACAGATCAATGTCGTCATTGCACAGGATGGCAGCAGCTGTTAGCTCTTTGCCAGTGTGAGACAGAGTCATCTTGGCCTTCTGGGGCTTGGAGACGCGTGATAAATCTTCAGACTGCACACTGTCTTCAGGAGGTGCAGTTGCCAATGGCTTCGCCCTTGAGATTTTTGGTGAAGGGGCTGGTTTTGAAGCTTTTGGCTTCTTCAACTGCTTTGGCTTCGGCACTGCAGGCGCGTCATCAGACTCAGTGTCAGCCGCAGGCTCATTCACTGCAGTCCCTTGAACCAAGATGTGGGTGATGAGGCCTTCAAGGTTGGCGAAAGGACCGATGACATTGGGTTCTGCATGTCGTGTGCCATCTGCCCTTGGTGCTGAGGGACCAGGGTTGAAGTCTAACCCAAATTTCTTCTTGTTCTGCTTCGCTGAGTTTTGGGCAAACTGGAAGTTGCGCTTGAACAGATTGTCGTCACGACACCAGAGTAGTGACGACGGATGTGCATCATCAGGCTGTGGCCCACGGACCATGCATGGATAGAAGCTTTGGGCAATAGCTTCATCTCTGGACCTGGGTAGAAGGTTCTTGTATAAGATGTCTCCCCATGGTCTTTTGATGGCACTTTTCTCAGCATACTCTTGGGTTGTGAAGCGGTATTTGAACCATTGTTCTGCCCAATAGCGTCGAATCCATTGGATTCGGGTCTTGCGCTGACTATAATCCTCTTCAGGATCTGTCTTATACATTTCTGCGAGTTCATCAGGCAGATCTCTGGATGTTCCGCCACGACGTTGTCTGCCCCCCTTCCTTGCTGCTTTCTCTGAAGCCATAAACTTTAACTTGAAAGGCTTCAAGACGTTCAAAGGCTTCAAAGGCTTTCTCTTGCTGGACCAACAGGAACTGGCTTCAGGAGAATTTATGTGATGCTGTAAGAATTCTGCAAATGAATGCAGACTATGAGAACCAAAGGATTCTCCCACGGACATGTACCTGTGACAGCATTAAGGTGCGAGGGAAGGGGAAGAGGTCATATGCATTCTCAGAAGATTTTGAAGATAAATCAGTTTAGAAGACATTGACCTCATCGTGCGAAGACATTCACTCATAGATAAGAAGTTGGTTCCAGATTTGTACGAATCCACAGATCAGTACAAGTGAGGAATCTAACTACTTTGTGAAGCACAAGTGAATATACTAGGCATGTTATGAGATGCAGTATGAGAGAGATCTAGCTTGTGTGAACAGAAACTGCTTGTGGTAGAAAGTGACAGATCAATAGGATCAATGGTGCTGTAAAAAGGGAGTTTTATTTACCACACTGAGAACTGCTAGACGGAGTGGGAGATGAGGCCGAGCAGTTCACTCTTCCGTGCCCTAACTTGGCGACAGAGGACACCTACGGCGACGGCGGAGAGGACGATGTCCGTGGTCGGCGTGAAGACGGCGTCGGAGAGGTTGCGGCAGCGAAGCGCTTCGTCGCCGGCGTCGTCAAGAGCTAGCGGTGGCGCTAGGGTTCGTGCGAGGGTGGAAGAAGAGATAATGACCGCTGTGAGTGTGTATTTATAGGCACAGGGGCGGCACTGTGCTATTACACAGGTGCCCCTGGCGATTCGCATCTGAGGAACATGTGGCCAGTATGCAGAATTTTGGGGTTTGTTCCACGTCCCACGCACGCCTGGATTGTCGGGTGGTCGTTCCTACTTCTCCGGATTTCATGTGGAGGAATGAGCATTGAAAACGGACTTAATGGTTGTCTCTGTATCTTCTGCTGACAAGGACGCAGAGAAGACATTCGACAGTTTCAATAGAATGCATATGACGTGGAGAGATAGAGTTTGAGATAGAAAGCATAGAGAAGTTGGGGTCCGATCACATTCACTTAGTTCAAAAGATTCAACACGAAGACATAGCTATAAGTGAATGCTGTAGAGGACAGAACACTAGCATATATATATATATACATCTATAATCAACATAGTGAAGATAATCATGAAAATATGTTGAGTTCGAAGCCAAACCAAATGTGAAGACATTGCAAGGTAACGCCATGAGTGAAACACTTCAAAACATATGAACGTTTGGTGGTGGCGTTACCCACCGTATAGGAAGTATTAGACCCAGACACGGCGCACAATTATCGTGGCGCTCCGAAGTCAAATTCCACATTAATGTATTCACACTTAGAATGTATGTCTTCATTGATTGAAGATATACTTCACTTCGTGTGTTGCACATCTAAGTCATCAATATGCATATGGGTTAGGATGTGTGCCTGATCACAGGACATTTGAGGATTCCAGGATATTTAGCTCACACCGTAACTTGCAAAACCTCTTCTCATCCAAGGGCTTGGTGAAGATATCTGCCAATTGCTCTTCAGTGTTGACGTGTATGATATCAATGTCTTCCTTCACAACATGATCTCTGAGAAAGTGATGACGAATTTCAATGTGCTTTGTCTTCGAGTGCTGAACTGGGTTGTTGGCAATCTTGATGGCGCTTTCGTTGTCGCAGTAAAGTGGCACTTGCTTCAGATGAATGCCATAGTCCTTGAGTGTTTGCTTCATCCACAGAAGCTGAGCGCAGCAAGATCCAGCAGCAATGTATTCAGATTCAGCAGTGGAGAGAGATACACAGTTCTGCTTCTTTGAAGACCAACATACAAGTGATCGTCCCAGAAAGTGACATGTGCCTGATGTAGACTTGCGATCAACTTTGTCACCAGCATAATCAGCATCCGAGAATCCAACCAGATCAAACTCTGAGCCCTTTGGATACCATAATCCTAGAGTTGGGGTGTGAGCCAAATATCGAAGAATTCGCTTCACAGCTAAGTGATGCGACTCCTTTGGTGCCGCTTGAAATCGAGCACACATGCAAACACTAAGCATAATATCTGGCCTAGATGCACATAGATAAAGTAAAGAACCAATCATGGAGCGGTATACCTTTTGATCGAACTCTTTACCATTGTCGTCAGGACCCAGATGATGTTTGGCTGGCATTGGTGTTGTGAAGCCTTTGCAGTCTTGCATACCGAACTTCTTCAGGCAATCTTTGAGATACTTCTCTTGAGATATGAAGATGCCATTGCGTTGTTGTCGTATTTGAAGACCAAGGAAGAACTTCAGCTCCCCCATCATGGACATCTGATATTGCTCTTGCATCATATATCCAAACTCTTCACTGTACTTCTGATTGGTGCAGCCGAAGATAATGTCATCCACATATATTTGGCACACAAACAGTTCACCATCATATGTCTTCGTGAAAAGAGTGGGATCTAGGGAACCAGGTATGAAGCCTTTGCTCTTCAGGAAGTATTTGAGTGTGTCATACCAGGCCCTAGGGGCTTGTTTGAGGCCATACAGTGCCTTGTTGAGCTTGTATACCATGTCAGGATGTTTTGGATTTTCAAAGCCAGGCGGTTGTGCAACATACACTTCTTCTTCAATCTTGCCATTGAGAAAGGCACTCTTCACATCCATTTGATATAGAAGTATGTTATGATGATTTGCATAGGCCAGCAGTATGCGTATGGCTTCAAGTCTAGCCACAGGAGCAAATGTTTCATCGAAGTCAATGCCTTCCACTTGAGTATATCCTTGAGCAACGAGACGAGCTTTGTTTCTGACAACTTGACCATGCTCATCTTGCTTGTTGCGGTATATCCATTTGGTGCCTATTATATTGTGCTTCCGTGGATCAGGACGCTTAACCAGTTCCCATACATTATTCAGCTCAAACTGTTGAAGCTCTTCTTGCATAGCTTGAATCCATTCAGGTTCCATGAAGGCTTCTTCAACTTTCTTGGGTTCTGATATTGAGACGAATGCGAAGTGCCCACAGAAATTTGCTAGCTGAGTTGCCCTTGAACGAGTGAGTGGACCAGGTGCATTGATGCTATCAATTATTCTTTCAATCTGCACTTCATTGGCAACGCGAGGATGTACAGGGCGAAGACTTTGCTCTTGCTGTTCATTGTCGTTGTTGGAAGGAATGTCTTCAGGCTGAGCATTGTCTTCATGTTGATCAGGTGCTGAAATGATAAGTTCTTCTTCAGGATGAGCTTCAGAAGGTATAATTTCTCCAGTTCCCATTAGCTTGATTGATTCACTGGATGGAACTTCATCTAGCACATTTGGCAGCTGCTCTCTTTGTGAACCGTTGGTCTCATCGAACCGCACATCCACTGTTTCAACCACTTTGTAATGAAAGAGATTGAAGACTCTGTAGGAGTGCGAATCCTTTCCATATCCAAGCATAAAACCCTCATGTGCTTTTGGTGCAAATTTTGAGGTGTGATGTGGGTCCTTGATCCAGCACCTTGCGCCAAATACTCTGAAGTAACTGACATTTGGCTTCTTGCCAGTAAGGAGCTCATAAGATGTCTTGTTCAGTAGCTTGTGAAGATAAACACGATTGATTGTATGGCATGCAGTATCAATGGCTTCGGGCCAGAATTTTCTTGGGGTCTTGTATTCATCTAGCATCGTTCTGGCCATCTCAATTAGTGTTCTGTTCTTGCGTTCGACGACGCCATTCTGCTGTGGCGTGTACGGGGCTGAGAATTCATGTGTGATGCCCAAGGTATCAAGATATGTATCAAGGCCAGTGTTCTTGAATTCAGTGCCATTGTCACTTCTGATGTGCTTTATCTTGGCGCCAAAATTGTTCATAGCTCGATTGGCGAAGCGTCTGAAGACATCCTGCACTTCAGTCTTGTAAAGGATTATGTGCACCCAAGTATATCTAGAATAATCATCAACAATAACGAAGCCATAGAGGCAAGCAGTAGTAGTTAGAGTTGAGTAATGAGTGGGACCGAAAAGATCCATGTGAAGCAGTTCGAAGGGTTGAGTAGTAGTCATGATTGTCTTCGAGGGATGTTTGGCCCTCGTCATCTTCCCTGCTTCACAGGCACCGCATAAGTGGTCTTTCTTGAACTTGACGCCCTCGATGCCTATGACATGCTTCTTCTTCGCAAGGGTGTGGAGGTTCCTCATGCCAGCATGTCCAAGCCTCCGATGCCAGAGCCAGCATTCTGAAGCCTTTGCTAGAAGACATACTGCAAGCTGTGGCCCTGCTGAGAAATCTACCACGTACAAATCATCTTTTCGATACCCTTCAAACACTAGAGACTTGTCAGATTCCATTAGTACAAGGCAACGATATTTTCCAAACATTACGATCATGTTCAAATCGCAAAGCATTGAGACAGACATTAAGTTGAAGCCAAGGGATTCAACAAGCATGACTTTATCCATGTGTTGATCCCTTGAGATTGCAACTCTACCTAGACCCAATACCTTACTTTTACCAGTGTCAGCAAATGTGATGTGGCTCTTGTCGGATGGACGTAAGGTTGAGTCCATAAGAAGACTTCTTTTGCCAGTCATGTGATTTGTACACCCACTGTCAATAATCCATTCTGAAGACGCTGGTGTCGTACCCTACAGTGCAGTTAGGGGGATAGGCTTCACCAAGAGCATTGTGAAGCAAAAACATTTGACGAACCAGTGGGTTATGAAAGCTTAGATCCAGGTTAGGACTAATAGGGAGAGTAGCAAGCGATTCAGGTACGAAGTACATAGTAAGACCATTTGGGCATTTGATCTTGCGCCCTACAAGATGTTTAAGGTCCCCAGCAATAGCGTCAGACGATTTTGGTTTTCTGCTGGAGACCTTTCCCTGCAAAAGAGAGTTAAGCCTTCTTAACCACCCACATCTTCAAGGGTGGCTTAGAAGCAATAAGTCTAAGTGCAGCATCTGAGAATTTTGGCTTTGAAGCCTTAGCAAACAGTCTTGCAGGCGGACAATAGTACTCATAAGAATAAGCAGAATAGTTCTTGGTCTTATGAACATGGCGGTTTGATGAACCGCTCTCATATTCATATGCCTGAGTATGATTTTCCTGCAAAACATTTGCGTTAGTGCGACTCAGGTGAGTCCTCTGTCTGTATGAAGCCTTTGGACCGTATGAAGCCTTTGGTCTGAGGTTTGTCTTCTTCACGTGAGGTGTCATGATGACATTCACAGGAAGACTCTCCAGACACCTTTTCGGAACCCAGATCTTCTTCATAGGCGGTCCATTCCTGCAGTTAGTACCAATGTACCTGGCAAACACTTCACCATTCTGATTCTTAAACAGTATATAGTTTGCATCAAAGGATTCATCAATGATAATGGGGTTAGCACAAGTGAAGCCAGATAGATTGGATGGATCTGCTGAAGGTTCCTTTGCAGCAACCCACATGGTTTTGGGGTACTGCTCAGGTTTCCAGTAAGAGCCATCTGCATTCATTTTCCTTACGAACCCTACACCCTCTTTCCTAGGGTTTCGGTTCAGAATCTGCTTTTTCAGGACATCACATAGCGTCTGATGCCCTTTAAGACTTTTGTACATCCCTGTTTCAAGCAATGTCTTCAACCTAGCATTCTCATCAGCAATAGCGGTGGTATCCTCAGCAGAGGGGTTAGTTACCGCATCAACAGTTGAAGATATTGCAACAGCAGTAGCAGTAGAACATTCAGCAACAGAAGTAGCATTATCACGCTCAATGCATTTAAGACATGGTGGTTCAAATCCTTCCTGAGCGGGACTGATCTGTTTGGCGCGAAGTGACTCGTTTTCCGTTTGAAGATCTTCATGAACCGCTCTCAATTTCTCAAGATCTTGCTTCCTTTGAAGATAATCATAGGAAAGCTTTTCATGAGTTGTTGAGAGAGTTTCATGACGACTTTCAAGTTCCTGATACTTAACGTGAAGATTTTTTATGTCTTCAATTAAGGATTCAGATCGAGTCATTTCAGCACCTAACAGATCATCGCTTCTGTCTAACAGTTTTTGAATATGTTCCATAGCTTTCTGTTGTTCAGTTGCAATTTTAGCAAGTGTTTTGTAGCTAGGTTTTGAACCACAATCAGAGTCATCGTCACTAGATGTTTGATAGTGAGTAGTGCGTGTGTTTACCTTGGCACCGCGTGCCATGAAGCAGTAGGTAGAAGCGGAGTAGTCCTTGTCATTTGCATCGGTGTCGGTGATGAAGTCATTGTCTTCAGTGTTGAAGATGGACTTGGCAACGTATGCTGTAGCCAGACTTGCGACGCCTGAGTCGGATTCCTCCTCAGACTCCACCTCCGCCTCCTCAGAAGCAGACTCCTCCTCTGAATCCATTTCCTTGCCAACAAACGCACGTGCCTTGCCAGATGAGCTCTTCTTGTGTGATGAAGACTTTGAGGAAGACTTGGAAGAAGACTTTGAGTATTTCTTCTTCTTCTTCTTGTCGTCAGAGTCATATTCCTTGCTCTTCTTCTTCTTTTTGTTCTCATTGTCCCACTGTGGACACTCAGAGATGAAGTGGCCAAGTTTCTTGCACTTGTGACATGTTTTCTTCTTGTAGTCATGAGCAGGAGCTTCATCATTCCTTGAACTTGATCGGGAAGACTTTCTGAAGCCTTTCTTCTTGGTGAATTTTTGGAACTTCTTGACAAGCATAGCAAGTTCCCTTCCAATGTCTTCAGGGTCATCAGAACTGCTGTCAGATTCTTCTTCAGATGAGGAGACAGCTTTTGCCTTCAAGGCACGAGTTCGCCCATAGTTTGGACCGTAGATCTCTCTTTTCTCCGAAAGCTGAAACTCATGTGTGTTGAGCCTCTCAAGTATGTCAGACGGATCGAGTGTCTTGAAATCAGGACGTTCTTGAATCATCAGGGCCAGGATGTCAAACGAACTATCAAGTGATCTCAGCAGCGTCTTGACGACTTCGTGTTTGGTAATCTCAGTGGCGCCGAGGGCTTGAAGCTCATTTGTGATGTCAGTGAGTCGGTCAAATGTGTGCTGGACATTCTCATTGTCATTTCGCTTGAAGCGGTTGAAGAGGTTGCGAAGGACACTGATTCTCTGATCTCTCTGGGTTGAGATGCCTTCATTGACCTTGGAGAGCCAGTCCCAGACCAGCTTGGATGTCTTCAAAGCACTCACACGGCCATACTGTCCTTTGGTCAGATGACCACAGATGATATTCTTGGCAGTAGAGTCCAGTTGAACGAATTTCTTGACATCAGCAGCAGTGACACCTTCTCCAGCCTTGGGAACGCCGTTCTCGACGACATACCATAGGTCGACGTCAATGGCTTCAAGATGCATACGCATCTTATTCTTCCAGTAGGGATATTCAGTTCCATCGAAGACGGGGCACGCAGCGGAGACTTTAATTATCCCTGCAGTCGACATAGCTAAAACTCCAGGTGGTTAAACCGAATCACACAGAACAAGGGAGCACCTTGCTCTGATACCAATTGAAAGTGCGTTATATCGACTAGAGGGGGGGTGAATAGGCGATTTTTATGAAAGTCTTCAGAACATGGGAGTTTTGAAGACAAACGATAAAATTAAACCTATTACCATGCAGCGGAAGGTAGACTACACTAGGCAAACCATAGTCAAGTATTCAATGAAGTGAAAGCACAAAGACTAATAGCAGCTAGGTAGTAAGGATCAGGTAGGAAGATATTGTGAAGCCAAACAGAACACGCAGTCACTCAGTGAAGACAAATGATAGAGCAAACATACAATGACTTCACAAGGAGTAACAGTAAGTAAAGTGAAGTGAAGATGAAACCAGTGACTCGTTGAAGACAATGATTTGTTGAACCAGTTCCAGTTGCTGTGACAACTGTACGTCTGGTTGGAGCGGCTAGGTATTTAAACCTTAGGACACACAGTCCCGGACACCCAGTCCTGAACACGCAGCTCAGGACACCCAGTCCTCACCGTATTCTCCTTGAGCTAAGGTCACATAGACCTCGCCCAATCACTCTGGTAAGTCTTCAAGGTAGACTCCCAAACCTTCACAGACTTCGTTCACCGGCAATCCACAATGTCTCTTGGATGCTCAGAACGCGACGCCTAACCGGCTGGAGGATGCACAGTCCTCAAGTGTAATAAGTCTTCAGATCACACAGACAAGAAGACTTAAGTGATGCCCAATTCTCTCTGGCTCTGGTGGTTAGGGCTTTATCCTCGCAAGGAATTCTCTCTCAAAGGCTTCGAGGTGGGTTGCTCTCAAACGACAAAAGCCGTACTTTCAATCTGAGCAGCCAACCGTTTATGGTTGTAGGGGGTGGGCTATTTATAGCCACTTGGCAACCCGACCTGATTTGTCCGAAATGACCCTGTGTCACTAAGGAACTGACACGTGTTCCAACGGTCAGATTTCAAACTCACACGGCAACTTTACTTGGGCTACAAGCAAAGCTGACTTGTCCGACTCTGGACAAGATTCGCTCTCATAGTCTTCACTCGAAGACATAGGTTTTTTGGTTTAGGCATCACTTCAGTCATTCTGACTGGTTCTCTTGGACCCCACTTAACAGTACGGTGGTTCCTATGACTCAACATAAAAGAAAAAGAACTACGAAAGATCTAGGTCTTCGAGCTCCATAGGCTTCATATCGTGTCTTCTCTTGTCATAGTATTCAATGTGAATATCTTCATATACCACCTTTGACTTCAATGTCTTCATAAAGTTTTAGGGGTCATCTCTGGTAGTAAATCCGAATCAATGAGGGACTTCTACCTGTGTTATCCTGCAATTCTCACAGACACATTAGTCCTCAACTAGGTTTGTTGTCAATACTCCAAAACCAACTAGGGGTGGCACTAGATGCACTTACAATTAGTAGGGTGGATGTCGTTCTTCTTTTACGTTTGATTTCATCCATAGTCAGATCCTGCTTTTCTGTATGATGATTGCTATGTATTGATGAACTGTTCTATTCATATTGTAGCTTGTGGCGAGTGTATGCCTTTATCTTGTATTCTCATCTATTCAGTACATGGTATGTTGTAATGATATCCACCTTGCTATGCGCTCGAAATGCGATTGTGCCCCAATCATGAATTAATCACGTGATTGGGATAGAATCGCATCTTGGGCGCTACAGGTTTAGTACTAAATTCTTTGTGTACTCCATTTAGCAATCATATGATTTATAGAAATAGAAGTCTTTGTGGGACAAATCACTTTTTGTTTGATCAAGCTAATATGATTATTCCACGAAGTCTTTCACGGATAAGGGGTCTAGGTACCTCTAAGGGATGCCATTGACGAATCAACCATAGAGGCATTTGCGACAATTAAGTGTTTACCCCATGGACGCGGCCTCTCGAAGGCTTCTTGATACATCCATTTTGCATCATGCTTTTATATTGATATTTATTGCATTATGGGATGTTATTACACATTATGTCACAATACTTATGCCTATTCTCTCTTATTTTACAAGGTTTACATGAAGAGGGAGAATGCCGACAGCTGGAATTCTGGGCTGAAAAAGGAGCAAATATTAGAGACCTATTCTGCACAACTCCAAAAGTCCTGAAACTTCACGGGAGAATGTTTCAGAATATATAAACAATATTGGGCGAATGAAGTACCAGAGGGGGGGGGGCACCCATCGTCCACGAGGGTGGGGCGCGCCCTACCCCCTGGGCTCACCCCCTGCCTCATGGGCCCCCTGGTGGCCCTCTGATGCCCATCTTTGGCTATATAGAGTCTTTCGTTGAGAAAAAATTGTAAGCAAGCTCACGAGACGAAACTCCGCCGCCATGAGGCAGAACCTTGGCGGAACCAATCTAGGGCTCCGCCGAAGCTGTTCTGCCGGGGAAACTTCCCTCCGGGAGGGGGAAATCATCACCATTGTCATCACCAATGATCCTCTCATCGGGAGGGGGTCAATCTCCATCAACATCTTCACCAGCACCATCTCATCTCAAACCCTAGTTCATCTCTTGTATCCAATCTTTGTCCCAAAGCCTCAGATTGGTACCTGTGGGTTGCTAGTAGTGTTGATTACTCCTTGTAGTTGATGCTAGTTGGTTTACTTGGTGGAAGATCATATGTTCAGATCCATTATGCATATTAATACCCCTCTGATTATGAACATGAATATGCTTTGTGAGTAGTTAAGCTTGTTCCTGAGGACATGAGAGAAGTCTTGCTATAAGTAGTCATGTGAATTTGGTATTCGTTCGATATTTTGATGACACTTCACCATTGTTTGGGCCTAGAGGAAGGCATTGGGAAGTAATAAGTAGATGATGGGTTGCTAGAGTGACAGAAGCTTAAACCCTAGTTTATGCGTTGCTTCGTAAGGGGCTTATTCGGATCCGTATGTTTCATGCTATGGTTAGTTTTACCTTAATACTTCTGTTGTAGTTGCAGTTGCTTGCAATAGGGGTTAATCATAAGTGGGATGCTTGTCCAAGGAAGGACAGTACCCAAGCACCGGTCCACCCACATATCAAATTATCAAAGTACCGAACGTGAATCATATGAACGGATGAAAACTAGCTTGACGATAATTCCCATGTGTCCTCGGGAGTGTTTTCCTTTATATAAGAGTTTGTCCAGGCTTGTCCTTTGCTACAAAAAGGATTGGGCCATCTTGCTACACCTTATTTACTTTTACTATTTGTTACCGGTTACAAATTACCTTATCACAAAACTATTTGTTACCGATAATTTTAGTGCTTGCAGAGAATACCTTACTGAAAACTGCTTATCATTTCCTTCTGCTCCTCGTTGGGTTCGACACTCTTACTTATCGAAAGGACTATGATAGATCGCCTACACTTGTGGGTCATCAAGACTCTTTTCTGGCGCCGTTGCTGGGGAGTGAAGCGCCTTTGGTAGGTGGAATTTGGTAAGAAAAAATTTATATAGTGTGCTGAAATTTACTGTCACTTGTTACTGTGGAACATAATCCTTTGAGGGGCTTATTCATGGTATCTTCACCCCGACCAGTAGATCAAAGAGTTTCTCCTCAACCTACTGAGCCTAATGAAAATGTTTACTTTTAAATTCCTTCAGGGATGATAGAGAAACTGCTAGCTAATACTTTTACAGGAGATGGAACATTGCATCCCGATTTGCACCTAATCTATGTGGATAAAGTTTGTGGATTATTTAAGCTTGCAGTTATGCCCAAGTATGTGATCAAGAAGAAGGTCTTCCCTTTATCTTTGAAGGGAGAGGCATTGACATGGTTTAGTCTATGTGATGATATGGGATCATGGAACTATAACCGATTGAAATTGGAATTTCATCAGAAGTTTTATCCTATGCATCTTGTTCATCGTGATCATAATTATATATATAATTTTTGGCCCCGCCAAGGAGAAAGCATCGCTCAAGCTTGGGGGAGGCTTAAGTCAATGTTATATTCATTCCCCAATCATGAGCTCTCAAAAGAAATTATTATTCAAAAAATTTATGCTCGGCTTTCTCTCAGTAATCGCTCCATGCTCGATACTTCTTGTACTGGATCTTTTATGATGAAAGCTATTGAATTCAAATGGGATTTATTGGAAAGAATTAAACGCAACTTTGAAGATTGGGACCTCGACGAAGGTAAGGAGTCAGGTATAACACCCAAGTTTGATTGTGTTAAATCTTTTATGGATACCGATGCTTTCCGTGAATTTAGCATTAAATATGGACTTGACTCTGAGATAGTAGCTTCTTTATGTGAATCCTTTGCTAATCATGTTGATCTCCCTAAGGAGAAGTGGTTTAAATATAATCCTCCCATTGAAGTATAAGTATTTGCACCTATTAAAGCTAAAGAAAAGACTATCACTTATAATGATCCTATTGTTCCCACTGCTTATATTGAGAAACCACCTTTCCCTATTAGAATAAAGGATCATGCTAAAGCTTCAACTGTGGTTCGTAAGAGCAATACTAGAACACGTACTCCCTCTGAGCAAATTAAAGTTGAACCTATTGTTGCTATGGTTAAAGATCTCTTGGCCGATAATATTGATGGGCATGTTATTTACTTCTATAATGAAGCTGCTAGAATTGCTAGACCTAATACTAAAAATAAACATAGACCTATTGTAGGCATGCCTGTTATTTCTATTAACATAGGAGATCATTGCTATCATGGCTTATTTGATATGGGTGCTAGTGCAAGTGCAATACCTCATTCCTTATACAAAGAAATTATGCATGATATTGCACCTGCTAAGTTAGAAGAAATTGATGTTACAATTAAGCTTGCCAATAGAGACACTATTTCACCCGTTGGGATTGTTAGAGATGTTGAAGTCTTGCGTGGGAAAGTTAAATATCCTGCTGATTTTCTTGTTCTCGGTTCCCCACAAGATGACTTTTGTCCCATTATTTCTGGTAGACCCTTCTTGAATGCTGTTAATGCTAAGATAGACTGCAATAAGGATATTGTTTCTGTTGGTTTAGGGGATATGTCTCATGAGTTTAATTTTGCTAAGTTTCATAGACAACCCCATGATAAAGAATTGCCTAGTAAAGATGAAATTATTGGTCTTGCTTCTATTGCCGTGCCTCCTAATGATCCTTTAGAGCAATATTTGCTAGACCATGAAAATGATATGTTTATGAATGAAAAAAGGGGGACCTATTTTGAAACACAACTTGCATGTTGAAATCCTAGGGGATCCTCCTCCACCCAAGGGTGATCCCGTGTTTGAGCTTAAACCTTTACCTGATACTCTTAAATATGCTTATCTTGATGAGAAAGAGATATATCCTGTTATTATTAGTGCTAACCTTTCAGAGCATGAAGAAAAGAAATTATTGAAAACTCTGAAGAAGCACCATGCTGCTATTGGATATACTCTTGATGATCTTAAGGGCATTAGTCCCACTCTTTGCCAGCACAAAATAAAATTGGATAAAGACATGAAACCGGTTGTTGATCACCAACGACGGTTAAATCCTGAGATGAAAGAAGTGGTAAGAAAAGAAATACTGAAGCTTCTGGAGGCAGGTATAATTTATCCCGTTGCTGATAGTCAGTGGGTAAGCCCTGTTCATTGTGTCCCTAAGAAGGGAGGTATTACTGTTGTTCCTAATGATAAAGATGAATTGATCCCGCAAAGAACTGTTACAGGTTATAGAATGGTAATTGATTTCCGTAAACTAAATAAAGCTACTAAAAAGGATCATCACCCTTTACCTTTTATTGATCAAATGCTAGAAAGACTATCCAAACATACAAATTTTTGCTTTCTAGATGGTTATTCTGGTTTCTCTCAAATACCTGTGTCAAAAGAGGATCAAGAAAAGACAACTTTTACTTGTCCTTTCGGTACCTTTGCTTACAGACGTATGCCTTTTGGTTTATGCAATGCACCTGCTACTTTTCAAAGATGTATGACTACTATATTCTCTGACTTTTGTGAAAAGATTGTTAAGGTTTTCATGGATGATTTCTCCGTTTACAGAACCTCCTTTGATGATTTCTTAAGCAACCTTGATCGAGTTTTGCAGAGATGTGAAGAAACTAATCTTGTCTTGAATTGGGAGAAGTGCCACTTTATGGTTAATGAAGGTATTGTCTTGGGGCATAAAATTTCTGAAAGAGGTATTGAAGTTGATAAAGCTAAAGTTGGTGCTATTGAAAAGATGTAGTGTCCTAAGGACATTAAAGGTATAAGAAGCTTCCTTGGTCATGCCAATTTTTATAGGAGGTTCATGAAGGACTTCTCTAAAATTTCTTGGCCTCTGACTAATCTCTTACAAAAATATGTTCCTTTTGTCTTTGATGATGACTGTGTAGAAGCATTTGAAATACTTAAGAAAGCTTTGGTTTCTGCACCTATTGTTCAACCTCCTGATTGGAATTTACCATTTGAAATTATGTGTGATGCTAGTGATTATTAGGGGCTGTTCTAGGACAAAGAGTTGATAAGAAATTAAATGTTATTCAATATGCTAGTAAAACTCTAGGCTATGCCCTGAGAAACTATGCTACTACTGAAAAGGAATTTTTAGCAGTTGTATTTGCTTGTGATAAGTTCAGACCTTACATTGTTGATTCTAAAGTAACTGTTCACACTGATCATGGTGCTCTTAAATATCTTATGGAAAAGAAAGATGCTAAACCTAGACTTATTAGATGGGTTCTCTTACTACAAGAATTTGATTTGCATATCATTGATAGAAAGGGAGCTGAGAACCCCATTGCAGACAACTTGTCTAGGTTAGAGAATGTTCTTGATGACCCACTACCTATTGATGATAGCTTTCTTGATGAACAATTAGCTGTGATAAATGCTTCTCGTACTGCTCCATGGTATGCTGATTATGCTAATTACATTGTTGCTAAATTTATACCACCTAGTATCACATACCAGCAAAAGAAAATGTCCTTCTATGATTTAAGACATTACTTTTGGGATGACCCACATCTTTATAAAGAAGGAGTAGATGGTGTTATTAGACGTTGTGTACCTAAGCATGAACAGGAACAGATCCTACGCAAGTGTCACTCCGAGGCTTATGGAGGACACCATGCTGGAGACAGAACTGCACATAAGGTATTGCAAGCCGGTTTTTATTGGCCTACTCTCTTCAAAGATGCCCACAAGTTTGTCTTGTCTTGTGATGAATGTCAAAGAATTGGTAATATTAGTAGACATCAAGAAACGCCTATGAATTATTCACTTGTTATTGAACCATTTGATGTTTGGGGCTTTGATTACATGAGACCTTTTACTTCCTCTAATGGGTACACACATATTTTAGTTGTTGTTGATTACATTACTAAGTGGGTAGAAGCTATTCCAACTAGTAGTGCTGATCATAACACCTCTATTAAGATGCTTAAAGAAGTTATTTTTCCGAGGTTTGGAGTCCCTAGATACTTAATGACTGATGGTGGTTCACATTTTATTCATGGTGCTTTTCGTAAATCTGCTAAGTATGATGTTAATCATAGAATTGCATCTCCATATCATGCACAGTCTAGTGGTCAAGTAGAGTTAAGTAATAGAGAACTTAAATTAATTTGCAAAAGACTATTAATAGATCTAGAAAGAATTGGTCCAAGAAACTTGATGATGCATTATGGGCCTATAGAACTGCATATAAAAATCCTATGGGTATGTCTCCGTATAAAATGGTTTATCGAAAGGCATGCCATTTACCTCTTGAACTAAAACATAAGGCATATTGGGCCATTAAAGAGCTCAATTATGATTTCAAACTTGCCAGTGAGAAGAGGCTTTTTGACATTAGCTCACTTGATTAATGGAGAACCCAGGCTTATGAGTTATGAGAATGCCAAACTGTTTAAAGAAAAGGTTAAAAGATGGCATGACAAAAGGATACAAAACGTGAGTTTAATGTAGGTGACTATGTATTGTTATACAACTCTCGTTTAAATTTTTTTGCAGGCAAACTTCTCTCTAAATGGAAAGGTCCTTACGTTACCGAGGAGGTGTACCGTTCCGATGCCATAAAAATCAACAACTTCGAAGGCACAAATCCGAGGGTGGTGAACAATCAAAGAATCAAACATTATATCTCAGGTAATCCCATAAATGTTGAAACTAATGTTATTGATACCGTAACCCCAGAGGAATACATAAGGGACACTTTCCGGAACGTTTCAGACTCCGAAAAGGAATAGGTATGTGGTACGGTAAGTAAGCCGACTCCAAAACAGTTCTAATAGCAATTTTTCTCCATTTTGGAATATTTAAGAAAATAGGAAAATAAGAAGCAGTCCGGGAAGGACTCGACTCCAATCATATAATGATCATGGAGTTCACCAACTACCACAAGCTGGATGACAAGAACATTGGGGAGGCCATCTTCAAGCTTCACGAGAAAATCGAGCGCCTCCAAGCCCAGATCTATGACCTGCAAAACCAAAACTGTGAGTATGAATATGGATTCAAGGGGATGAGTTTGGCTGCAGATTTGAGGATCCCGGAGACTCGATCATCCTTCTATGATGGTGAGCCTATGCCTTGGAAGATGGACGACAAGCCTACATCATCAACAACTCCATCATCACCACCCCCGAAGAAGGAGACATAAACACATGGGTATGAGCACTCCCCTTGGCAACTGCCAAGCTTGGGGGAGTGCCCCGGTATCGTATCATTATCACTTTTATCTTTATCATTTTTCTTAGCTCGATCCATTTGGTAATATCTTGATCTAGTAGAACAAAGTTTTAGTATGATCTAGTCTTTAATTTTGCTTTATGATCCTTTTATGTAATCGAGTCCGTGAGCTATATATAATAAAGATTAGTGTTGAGTCCAGGGCTTGGTTATTTTGCCATGATCTCGAGGGAATAAAATAAAAGAGAAAGAATAAAAATAAATAAAGAGATCATATGGATCTTATGGAGAGTAATGACTTCACATATAAAGAGTATGATGAATAAAAGTTGTTGAGAGTTGACAAACATAGTTTTTGGTCATCGTTGCAATTAATAGGAAATAATAAGGAAAGAGAGGTTTCCACATATAAATATACTATCTTGGACATCTTTTATGATTGTGAGCACTCATTAAAATATGACATGCTAAGGAGTTGATGTTGGACAAGGAATACAACGTAATGGGTTATGTTTTCTTACATCTGAGATAAATTATATTGTCATGGATCATCCAACATGTTGAGCTTGCCTTTCCCTCTCATGCTAGCCAATTTCTATGCACCAAGTAGAGATACTACTTGTGCTTCCAAATATCCTTAAACCTAGTTTTGCCATGAGAGTCCACCATATCTACCTATGGATTGAGTAAGATCCTTCAAGTAAGTTGTCATCATTGCAAGCAATAAAAATTGCTCTCTAAATATGTATGAGTTATTAGTGTGGAGAAAATAAGCTTTATACGATCTTGTGATGTGGAAGAAATAAAAGCGACAGACTGCATAATAAAGGTCTATATCACAAGTGGCAATATAAAGTGACGTTCTTTCGCATTATGATTTTGTGCACCCAACCATAAAAGCACATGATAACCTCTGCTTCCCTCTGCGAAGGGCCTATCTTTTATTCTTGTCTTATACTTCATGCAAAGAGTCACAGTGATCTTCACCTTTCCTTTTTACATTTTATCCTTTGGCAAGCACAATGTGTTGGAAAGATCCTGATATATATAGCTAATTGGATGTGAGTTTTCATGAACTATTATTGTTGACATTACCCTTGAGGTAAAAGGTTGGGAGGCAAAACTATAAGCCCCTATCTTTCTCTATGTTCGATTAAAACTTCATAACCATAAATATCGAGTGAGTGTTAGCAATTGTGAAAGACTAAATGATGGTTGAGTATGTGGACTTGCTGAAAAGCTCTTATTGACTCTTTATGATGTTATGATAAATTGCAATTTCCTCAATGACTGAGATTAGAGTTTGTTGGTTCTCAATGAAGTTTATGATTCATACTTGAAATTATGATTGAATTGTTACTTTAGCATAAGAGATCATATGACAATATATATATGTTGTTGTTCTAAGAATGATCATGATGCCCTCATGTCCGTATTTTATTTTTATCGACACCTCTATGTCTAAACACGTGGACATATTTTTTGATTTCTGCTTTCGCTTGAGGACAAGCGAGGTCTAAGCTTGGGGGAGTTGATACGTCCATTTTGCATCATGCTTTTATATTGATATTTATTGTATTATGGGATGTTATTACACATTATGTCACAATACTTATGCCTATTCTCTCTTATTTTACAAGGTTTACATGAAGAGGGAGAATGCCGGCAGCTGGAATTCTGGGCTGGAAAAGGAGCAAATATTAGACCTATTCCGCACAACTCCAAAAGTCCTGAAACTTCATGGGAGCACGTTTCAGAATATATATAAAAGTATTGGGCGAAAGAAGTACCAGAGGGGGGCCACCCACCGTCCACGAGGGTGGGGGGCGCGCCCTACCCCCTGGGCACGCCCCCTGCCTCGTGGACCCCCTAGTGGCCCTCTGATGCCCATCTTTGGCTATTTGGAGTCTTTCATTGAGAAAAAAAATCATAAGCAAGCTCACGGGACAAAACTCCGCCGCCATGAGGTGGAACTTTGGCGGAACCAATCTAGGGCTCCAGCGGAGCTGTTCTGCCGAGGAAACTTCCCTCCGGGAGGGGGAAATCATCACCATCGTCATCACCAACGATCCTCTCATCGGGAGGGGGTCAATCTCCATCAACATCTTCACCAGCACCATCTCATCTCAAACCCTAGTTCATCTCTTGTATCCAATCTTTGTCCCAAAGCCTCAGATTGGTACCTGTGGGTTGCTAGTAGTGTTGATGCTAGTTGATGCTAGTTGGTTTACTTGCTAGAAGATCATATGTTCAGATCCATTATGCATATTAATACCCCTCTGATTATGAACATGAATATGCTTTGTGAGTAGTTAAGTTTGTTCCTGAGGACATGGGAGAAGTCTTGCTATAAGTAGTCATGTGAATTTGGTATTCGTTCGATATTTTGATGAGATGTATGTTGTCTCTCCTCTAGTGGTGTCATGTGAACTTCAACTACATGACACTTCACCATTGTTTGGGCCTAGAGGAAGGCATTGGGAAGTAATAAGTAGATGATGGGTTGCTAGAGTGACAGAAGCTTAAACCCTAGTTTATGCGTTGCTTCGTAAGGGGCTGATTTGGATCCATATGTTTCATGCTATGGTTAGGTTTACCTTAATACTTTTGTTGTAGTTGCAGATGCTTGCAATAGGGGTTAATCATAAGTGGGATGCTTGTCCAAGGAAGGACAGTACCCAAGCACTGGTCCACCCACATATCAAATTATCAAAGTACCGAACGCGAATCATATGAACGTGATGAAAACTAGCTTGACGATAATTCCCATGTGTCCTCGGGAGCGTTTTCCTTTATATAAGAGTTTTTCCAGGCTTGTCCTTTGCTACAAAAAGGATTGGGCCATCTTGCTGCACCCTATTTACTTTTACTATTTGTTACCTATTAAAAATTACCTTATCACAAAACTATCTGTTACCGATAATTTCAGTGCTTGCAGAGAATACCTTACTGAAAACTGCTTATCATTTCCTTCTGCTCCTCGTTGGGTTCAACACTCTTACTTATTGAAAGGACTATGATAGATCCCCTACACTTGTGGGTCATCAGTTCTCCATAATTCCCCTATCAGTTGCAAAGGTTAGGAGCAAAGGCTTTTACTGTCACCTCAAATTACCTTGACGTCCTAGCCCTTTAAAATGACAATGATATACTTCATGGCCATAAGGCTATAATGCTAAGTGGGACCCCTTCACAACATTCACGAAGTTATTAAACTAAGCATTCAATAGAGGATCTCATATCCAAAATAACGATTCAAATCCTATTCATACCAAGGTTCATCCGTATCCCGAGAACCAGGGGTGTACTCACACATGGACACAACAAACATCATGATGGAGGCGATGACAAACATGAGCGATTGATTCGAATAACACACAAGATGATCCACTAGGGTTCCTGAGGTTACAATGATAAAGGTGTGATTGATGATGATGATAGTGGTGATGATGTTGGTAGCTGCCCCGTTCTTGGTGACGAAGATGGTCTCCTTCTCCTTGCCAATCCGTTCCTATGGATGGGCTCCAGAGGCTAGGGTTCTACCTTCTGGATGAGTTTCTGGTCTCTTTGGGCATCTAATCCCCGACCCAATTTCACGGGGTGGACGCAGTTGATCAGGCGGTGGCGTTGGTACCTCATACAACCGCCCATACGAGCGGGCGCAGTCGTATGGAACACGGTCTTCTGCTATGGAAGCATTGCGACAAATCCTTCTTTGGCCTTCTTACTTGATTCTTTTATGGCAGGTGATTATCACATTAAATACATGATTACATTACCATTTCCTAGTATTTATTCCATAAAGTGCTAAATGGTCCTAAAAGCGTTACCTGAGGGGTATCAACAAAAAGAGGTGCGCGAACGTGGTAAAATTTCACAAAGCCCACCATATAGGCACAAAATGACTATCAAAAGTATCACATAAATTGGACTTGTTAACTCCCCCAAGCTTAAGTCTTGCTCGTCCCTGAGCAAGTATCGTAGCTTGTAAAGAACAAGGTCAACTTGATATTTATGAGATACTGATATGAGATAAGCATGAGTCCATCATTGGTTATAGGAACGGGTAGGGATAACAGGAATTATGACAAATGATAGCTCATCTTCACTAAGATAATGATCATGCAGGAATCCACACGTTGTTACCCAATTTTATTGTGGACAGGTAAGAACTTCATACCCTAGTTCATCATCGTTTCAACCGAGCAAGCAGCGGAGGGTTCTTTATCCTCTTCTCTTTCAGAGATTCATTATTTTAGATATTATTGTCTCTTGTCATTGGAACATGTTAAGATCTTATCTCACTTTTTAAGTGAAATGCAAGCTAAACATGAATCTCGGGAGAACTCTTTTTGTAAAAGCACCTTTTATTTTAAGAGGATTTATTTATTTTTCCGCTTGCCCTTTTTATCACTTGAATCTCCAACGAACTAGCGTATATAGTCATTTCATCTCCTTTCAAAAACTTCAGAACTGCAATGTGGAGTACTTATAATCATCATGCAAGTAATTATGTGCTACTATTTGGATCACAATCATCATCTTGTACGTTCTCAAGGGAGCAATAATGATCTCACACATCAAGACATCTAAACACTCATCAGAAATAATCATACCTTATTCAAAAAGAAAATCAATAGTTCAACCTTATTGAAAGTTAAGACCGAAAGCTAATCTCGACTCGTAGGAAAGAAATACAGGAAGGTAAAAATACAAAGTGCAATCGAATCTCCCCCAAGCTTACAATCAAGCCGGGGAGATTCAGGCACTTAGCATTTCATGCCCACTCCTGGGTATTGTCGGAATTAGGGCTCCAGGGACCCAAGGAATGGTTCGAACACTGGGGTGTGTGCGAAGAGCTCCACTAAGCTACGACTCGCTGCTCACTGCCTCACGGCAATGCTTCTGCATGCTCAAGCAAGAGGAAAGAAAGGCGGAACACGATGATTTACCCAGGTTCGGGCCACCTTGCGGTGTAAGACCCTACTCATGCTTTGCGGTGGATTGCCTCATGAGGGAGGATGAGTATGAACTAGTACAAGGATGAACTACCTCCCGAGGGCTCAGGACTCGACCCTCGACCCAGTGGAAACTAGCCTATCTTTATACTAGCCCTCATTCTCTTCCCTCGAAGACTCTAGGCAGGAAGGGATGCCACATCGGCCAATTTTGAAAGGGGACAGGAGTACAACTCATCCTGGCAAAAACAGTCTCCGCCTGCTAAAGCTTCTGGGCATGACGCGTCCGCGGTCTTGGTCTTCTAGCACTGGAACGACAACCTTTGGGAAATTCTCTCAGGAATCCGCATGCCATCCTTGTTCCTTAGCACTAAAGAGGAAAGCATCCTTGTCTGCGCCCGCTGGCGCCCTCTTGGCTCCGCTCGTTGTGGCTCGCGTCACCCTCATGCATCGCGAGGTGGGGTGGCGAGCCTAGTGATGTCCACCCCATGAGGGTCCTCGGGAGGCCGCCCCCATGAAGCCCTCGAGGGTACTTGACAACCATTGCTAATGCTCGCCTCATGAGGTGGGGGCCCTCGCGAGGGTCTTGCTTGTGAAGTCTTGAAACTGGGCCTCGTTGGGCCTTCTGATGGCGCCACGCAATGGCTCACATGCAGATGGGTGATGTCTACCACACAACCTTCTTCTTGTAGACATTGTTGGGCCTCCAAGTGCAGAGGTTTGTAGGACAGTAGCAAATTTCCCTCAAGTGGATGACCTAAGGTTTATCAATCCGTGGGAGGCGTAGGATGAAGATGGTCTCTCTTAAACAACTCCGCAACCAAATAACAAAGAGTCTCTTGTGTCCCCAACACACCCAATACAATGGTAAATTGTATAGGTGCACTAGTTCGGCGAAGAGATGGCGATACAAGTGCAATATGGATGGTAGATAAAGGTTTTTGTAATATGAAAATATAAAAAGCAAGGTAACTAATGATAAAAGTGAGCACAAACGGTATTGCAATGCATTGAAACAAGGCCTAGGGTTCATACTTTCACTAGTGCAAGTTCTCTCAACAATAATAACATAATTGGATCATATAACAATCCCTCAACATGCAACAAAGAGTCACTCCAAAGTCACTAATAGAGGAGAACAAACGAAGAGATTATTGTAGGGTACGAAACCACCTCAAAGTTATCCTTTCTGATCGATCTATTCAAGAGTTCGTAGTAAAATAACACGAAGCTATTCTTTCCGTTTGATCTATCATAGAGTTCGTACAAGAATAACACCTTAAGACACAAATCAAACAAAACCCTAATGTCACCTAGATACTCCAATGTCACCTCAAGTATCCGTGGGTATGATTATACGATATGCATCACACAATCTCAGATTCATCTATTCAACCAACACAAAGAACTTCAAAGAGTGCCCCAAAGTTTCTACCGGAGAGTCAAGACGAAAACGTGTGCCAACCCCTATGCATAAGTTCACGAGGTCAAAGAACTCGCAAGTTGATCACCAAAACATACATCAAGTGGATCACGTGATATCCCATTGTCACCACAGATAAGCACATGCAAGACATACATCAAGTGTTCTCAAATCCTTAAAGAATCAATCCGATAAGATAACTTCAAAGGGAAAACTCAATTCATCAGAAGAGAGTAGAGGGGGAGAAACATCATAAGATCCAACTATAATAGCAAAGCTCGCGATACATCAAGATCGTGCCTAATCAAGAACACGAGAGAGAGAGAGAGATCAAACTCATAGCTACTAGTACATACCCTCAGCCCCGAGGGTGAACTACTCCCTCCTCATCATGGACATGACCACCGGAGAGGGATTCCCCCCTCCGATAGGGTGCCGAAACGGGTCTAGATTGGTTTTTGGTGGCTACAGAGGCTTGCGGCGGCGGAACTCCCAATCTAGGTTTCTTTCTGGAAGTTTGGGTATATATAAGAGGTGTTGGCATAGGGAACAAGTCAGGCGGGGGGTCCCCGAGGCGGCCACGAGGTAGGGGGGCATGATACGTCCATTTTGCATCATGCTTTTATATCGATATTTATTGCATTATGGGCTGTTATTTCACATTATGTCACAATACTTATGGCTATTCTCTCTTATTTTACAAGGTTTACATAAGGAGGGAGAATGCCGGCAGCTGGAATTCTGGGCTGGAAAAGGAGCAAATATTAGAGACCTATTCTGCGCAACTCCAAAAGTCCTGAAACTCCAGGGAACATCTTAAAATAAATAAAGAAAAATCCTCACCAAAGATGAAGGCCAGGGGGCCCACACCCTGCTCACGAGGGTGGGGGGCGCCCCCCTAAGGCGCGCCCCCCTACCTCGTGGGCCCCCTGGTGGCTCTCCGTCGTCTATCTTCTCCTATATGAAGTCTTTTGATGAGAAAAAAATAAGAGGGAACTTTTCGAGACGAGACTCCGCCGCCATGAGGCGGAACCTTGGCGGAACCAATCTAGAGCTCCGGCAGAGCTGTTCTGCCGGGGATACTTCCCTCCGGGAGGGGGAAATCATCACCATCGTCATCACCAACGCTCCTCTCATCGGGAGAGGGCAATCTCCATCAACATCGTCACCAGCACCATCTCATCTCCAAACCCTACTTCATCTCTTGTATCCAATTCTTGTCTCAAAGTCGGGATTGGTGCTAGTAGGTTGCTAGTAGTGTTGATTACTCCTTGTAGTTGATGCTAGTTGGTTTATTTGGTGGAAGATCATATGTTCAGATCCTATATGCATATTATTACCCCTCTGATTTTGAACATGAATATGCTTTGTGAGTAATTACGTTTGTTCCTGAGGACAAGGGAGAAGTCTTGCTATGAGTAGTCATGTGAATTTGGTATTCGTTTGATATTTTGATAAGATGTATGTTGTCTAGCCTCTAGTGGTGTTATGTGAACGTCGACTACATAACACTTCACCATTATTGGGGCCTAGAGGAAGGCATTGGGAAGTAATAAGTAGATGATGGGTTGCTAGAGTGACAGAAGCTTAAACCCTAGTTTATGCGTTGCTTCGTAAGGGGCTGATTTGGATCCATATGTTTCATGCTATGGTTAGGTTTACCTTAATACTTTTGTTGTAGTTGCGGATGCTTGCAATAGAGGTTAATCATAAGTGGGATGCTTGTTCAAGTAAGAACAGCACCCAAGCACCGGTCCACCCACATATCAAATTATCAAAGTATCGAACGCGAATCATATGAACGTGATGAAAACTAGCTTGACGATATTCCCATGTGTCCTCGGGAGCGCTTTTCCTATTATAAGAGTTTGTTCCGGCTTGTCCTTTGCTACAAAAAGGATTGGGCCACCTTGCTGCACTTTATTTACTTTTGTTACTTGTTGCTCGTTACAATTTATCCTATCACAAAACTATCTGTTACCACTTATTTCAGTACTTGCAGAGAATACCTTGCTGAAAACCGCTTATCATTTCCTTCTGCTCCTCGTTGGGTTCGACACTCTTACTTATCGAAAGGACTACGATAGATCCCCTATACTTGTGGGTCATCAAGACTCTTTTCTGGCGCCGTTGCCGGGGAGTGTAGCGCCTTTGGTAGGTGGAATTTGGTAAGGAAAAATTTATATAGTGTGCTGAAATTTACTGTCACTTGTTACTATGGAAAGTAATTCTCTGAGGGGCTTGTTCGGGGTATCTTCACCCCGTCCAGTAGAGCAAAGAGTTGCTCCTCAACCTACTGAACCTATTGAAAATGAAACTCCTTTTGAATTTCCTTCGGGTATGATGGAAAAACTGCTAGCTAACCCTTTTACAGGAGATGGAACGAAGCATCCTGATGAGCACTTAATATATGTGGATGAAGTTTGTGGATTATTTAAGCTTGCAGGTATACCCGATGATGTTTCTAAGAAGAAGGTCTTCCCTTTATCTTTGAAGGGAGACACATTGATATGGTATAGGCTATGTGATGATATGAGATCATGGGACTATAAAAGATTGAAGTTGGAATTTCATCAAAAGTATTACCCTATGCATCTTGTTCATCGTGATCGCAATTATATATATAATTTTTGGCCTCACGAAGGAGAAAGCATCGCTCAAGCTTGGGGGAGGCTTAAATCAATGTTATATTCATGCCCCAATCATGAGCTCTCAAGAGAAATGATTATTCAAAATTTATATGCTCGGCTTTCTGATAACAATATGATGAAGATGGAATTTATTGGATAGAATTAAACGCAACTCTAAAGATTGGGACCTCGACGAAGGTAAGGAGTCAGGTATGACACCTAAGTTTGATTGTGTTAAATCTTTTATGGATACCGATATTTTCCGTAAGTTTAGCACTAAATATGGACTTGACTCTGAGATAGTGGCTTCTTTCTGTGAATCTTTTGCTACTTATGTTGATCTCCCTAAGGAGAAGTGGTTTAAATATCATCCTCCCATAGAAGTAAAAGTAGCTGCACCTATTAAAGTTGAAGAAAAGATTGTCACTTATAATGATCCTATTATTCCTACTTCTTATGTTGAGAAACCACCTTTCCCTGTTAGAGTAAAGGATCATGCTAAAGCTTCAACTGTTGTTCGTAAAAGCAATATTAGAACGTATACACCTCCTGAGCAAGTTAAAGTAGAACCTAATATTGCTATTGTTAAAGATCTCTTGTCTGATAATATTGATGGGCATGTTATTCAGTTCGAAGGTGAAACTGCTAGAATTGCTAAACCTTGTGATAAAGATAAACATAGACCTGTGGTAGGCGTGCCTGTTATTTCTGTTAAAATAGGAGATCATTGTTATCATGGCTTATGTGATATGGGTGCTAGTGCTAGTGTTATACCGCATACTTTATACAAAGAAATTAAGAATGAAATTGCACCTGCTGAGTTAGAAGGTATTGATGTCACAATTAAACTTGCCAATAGGGATACTATTTCACCAATTGGAATTGTTAGAGATGTTGAAGTCTTGTGTGGGAAAACTAAATATCCTGCTGATTTTCTTGTTCTTACTTCTCCACAAGATAGCTTTTGTCCCATTATATTTGGTAGACCCTTCTTAACACTGTTAATGCTAGATAGATTGCGAAAAGAATGTTGTTACTATTGGCTTGGATGATATGGTTCATGAGTTTAATTTCTCTAAATTTAGTAAACAACATCGTGAGGAAGAATTACCTAGTAAGGATGAAATTATTGGTCTTGCTTCTATTGCCGTACCTCCTAGTGATCCTTTAGAACACTATTTGCTAGACCATGAAAATGATATGTTCATGAATGAAAGAAGGGAAATAGATGAAGTATTCTTTAAACAGGAACCTATTCTGCAACACAATTTGCCTGTTGAAATTTTAGGGGATCCTCCTCCACCCAAGGGTGATCCCGTGTTTGAGCTTAAACCTTTGCCTGATAATCTTAAATATGCTTATCTTGATGAAAAGAAGATATATCCTGTTATTATTAGTGCTAACCTTTCAGAGCATGAAGAAGAAAGATTATTGAAAACTCTGAAGAAGCATCGTGCTGCTATTGGATATACTCTTGATGATCTTAAGGGCATTAGTCCCACTCTATGTCAACATAAAATAAATTTGGAAGCAGATGCCAAACCAGTTCGTGATCCTCAACGACGTCTGAATCCTAAAATGAAAGAAGTGGTAAGAAAAGAAATACTCAAGCTTCTGGAGGCAGGTATAATTTATCCCGTTGCTGATAGTGAGTGGGTAAGTCCTGTCCATTGTGTCCCTAAGAAGGGAGGTATTACTGTTGTTCCTAATGATAAAGATGAATTGATTCCACAAAGAATTATCACAGGTTATAGGATGGTAATTGATTTCCGCAAATTAAATAAAGGCTACTAAGAAAGATCATTACCCCTTACCTTTTATTGATCAAATGCTAGAAAGATTATGCAAACATACACACTATTGCTTTCTAGATGGTTATTCTGGTTTCTCTCAAATACCTGTGTCGGCTAGAGATCAATCAAAGACTACTTTTACATGCCCTTTTGGTACTTTTGCTTATAGACGTATGCCTTTTGGTTTATGTAATGCACCTGCTACCTTTCAAAGATGCATGATGGCTATATTCTCTGACTTTTGTGAAAAGATTTGTGAGGTTTTCATGGACGACTTTTCCGTCTATGGTTCCTCTTTTGATGATTGCTTGAGCAATCTTGATCGAGTTTTGCAGAGATGTGAAGAAACTAATCTTGTCTTGAATTGGGAAAAGTGCCACTTTATGGTTAATGAAGGTATTGTCTTGGGGCATAAAGTTTCTGAAAGAGGTATTGAAGTTGATAAAGCCAAGGTCGATGCTATTGAAAAGATGCCATGTCCCAAGGACATCAAAGGTATAAGAAGTTTCCTTGGTCACGCCGGATTTTACAGGAGGTTCATTAAGGACTTCTCAAAAATTTCTCGGCCTCTGACTAATTTATTGCAAAAAGATATACCATTTGTCTTTGATGATGATTGTGTAGAAGCATTTGAAATACTTAAGAAAGCATTAGTCTCTGCACCTATTGTTCAGCCACCTGATTGGAATTTACCCTTTGAAATTATGTGTGATGCTAGTGATTATGCTGTAGGTGCTGTTCTAGGGCAAAGAGTTGATAAGAAATTAAATGTTATTCATTATGCTAGTAAGACTCTAGACAATGCTCAAAGAAATTATGCTACTACTGAAAAAGAGCTTTTAGCAGTTGTATTTGCTTGTGATAAGTTCAGATCTTATATTGTTGATTCTAAAGTAACTATTCACACTGATCATGCTGCTATTAAATACCTTATGGAAAAGAAAGATGCTAAACCTAGACTTATTAGATGGGTTCTCTTGCTACAAGAATTTGATTTGCATATTGTTGATAGAAAGGGAGCTGAGAACCCCGTTGCAGACAACTTGTCTAGGTTAGAAAATATTCTTGATGACCCACTACCTATTAATGATAGCTTTCCTGATGAACAATTAAATGTTATAAGTACTTCTTGTAGTACTCCATGGTATGCTGATTATGCTAATTATATTGTTGCTAAGTTTATACCACCTAGCTTCACATACCAACAAAAGAAAAAGTTTTTCTATGATTTAAGACATTACTTTTGGGATGACCCACATCTTTATAAAGAAGGAGTAGATGGTGTTATTAGACGTTGTGTACCTGAGCATGAACATGAACAGATCCTACGCAAGTGTCACTCCGAGGCTTATGGAGGACACCAAGCTGGAGATAGAACTGCACATAAGGTATTGCAATCTGGTTTTTGTTGGCCTACTCTCTTCAAGGATGCCCGTAAGTTTGTCTTGTCTTGTGATGAATGTCAAAGAATTGGTAATATTAGTAGACGTCAAGAAATGCCTATGAATTATTCACTTGTTATTGAACCATTTGATGTTTGGGGCTTTGATTATATGGGACCTTTTCCTGCCTCTAATGGATACACACATATTCTAGTTGTTGTTGATTACATTACTAAGTGGGTAGAAGCTATTCCAACTAGTAGTGCTGATCATAACACTTCTATTAAAATGCTTAAAGAAGTTATTTTTCCGAGGTTTGGAGTCCCTAGATATTTAATGACTGATGGTGGTTCACACTTTATTCATGGTGCTTTCCGTAAAATGCTTGCTAAATATGATGTTAATCATAGAATTGCATCTCCTTATCACCCTCAGTCTAGTGGTCAAGTAGAGTTGAGCAATAGAGAGCTCAAATTAATTTTGCAAAAGACTGTTAATAGGTCTAGAAAGAATTGGTCCAAGAAACTTGATGATGCATTATGGGCTTATAGAACTGCATACAAAAATCCTATGGGTATGTCTCCGTATAAAATGGTTTATGGAAAAGCATGTCACTTACCTCTCGAACTAGAACATAAGGCATATTGGGCTATTAAAGAGCTCAACTATGATTTTAAACTTGCCGGTGAGAAGAGGTTATTTGATATTAGCTCACTTGATGAATGGAGAACCCAAGCTTATGAAAATGCCAAGTTGTTTAAAGAAAAAGTTAAAAGATGGCATGACAAAAGGATACAAAAGCGTGAGTTTAATGTAGGTGATTATGTATTGCTATACAACTCTCGTTTAAGATTTTTTGCAGGAAAACTTCTCTCTAAATGGGAAGGCCCCTATGTTATCGAAGAGGTCTATCGTTCCGGTGCCATAAAAATCAACAACTTCGAGGGCACAAATCCGAAGGTGGTAAACGGTCAAAGAATCAAACATTATATCTCAGGTAATCCCATAAATGTTGAAACCAATATTATTGAAACCGTAACCCCGGAGGAATACATAAGGGACACTTTCCGGAACGTTTCAGACTCCGAAAAGGAATAGGTATGTGGTACGGTAAGTAAACCGACTCCAAAACAATTTTTAAGGCAATATCTCTCCGTTTTGGAATATTTAGAAAAATAGAAAAATAAGTAGCAGTCCGGGAAGGACACGAGGGCCCCACGAGGGTGGTGGGCGCGCCCTACCCCTGGGCCGCCCCCTACCTCGTGAGCACCTCGTGTGCCTTCCGGACTCCGTTTTCTTGTACAATACGTATTTTGGTCGGTAAAAATTCATTATATAACCTCCCGAAGGTTTTGACTCCCGTATCACGCAAATATCCTCTATTTTCGTTTCGATCTGTCCCATTGCAGATTAAATCAACATGTCTTCCCAGGATTCAGAAGGAGAAAGCTATGTGGATGATTACTTAGCAAATCCAAAGGTCTATGGAGATGTGGAACACGATGGATGGACCACGGAGGAAGAAGAGGACTATGAACCCAAGGGGAAGGAGGAGACGAGCTCAGAAGAAGATGAAACACCATTACCTCAACCTGGGGACATGCACGTGGAGTTCAAAAAGTCAAGTCTCCCTGATAGGGTAAAGAAACCCAAGTTCGAGTTTATCCCTTTTCCTCTCTTGCAAGAAAATAAGCAGGACCTATGCAAAAAGATATTAACCCTGGAGTGGGAGATTGATAATTTGAGGGATCAAAATGCCGTCCTCAAGCGCAAATTAAGGGAGAAGCCTAAGCCATCAACTAAGTCAACATCACCACCACCTTCTTCACCGACAAAGGAGATATAATCACATGGGTATGGGCACTCCCCTTGGCAACTGCCAAGCTTGGGGGAGGTGCCCCGGTATCGTATCACAATCACAACTCCTATCTTTATCATTTTTCTTAGTTCGATCCTATTAGTAGTATCTTGATTTAGTAGAATAAAGTTTATGGCATGATTTTGATCTCTCTATGTAATCGAGTCCATGAGCTATATATAATAAAGATTAGTGTTGAGTCAAGGGCTTGATTATTTTGCCATGATCTTGGGTGAATAAAAGAAAAGAGAAAAAGAATAAAAAGAAACAAAAAGTTCATATTGATCTTATTGAGAGTAATGACTTCACATAGAAAGAGTATGATGATTAAAAGTTGTTGGGAGTTGGCAGACATAGCTTTGGTCATTGTTGCAATTAATAGGAAGTAATAAGGAAAGAGAGGTTTTCACATATAGATATATTGTCATTGACATCTTTTATGATTGGGAGCACTCATTAAAATATGACATGCTAAAGAGTTGATGTTGGACAAGGAAGACAACGTAATGAGTTATGTCTTTCTTATATCTGAGATAAAGTATGTTGTCATGGATCCTCTAACTTGTTGAGCTTGCCTTTCCCCCTCATGCTAGCCAAATTCTCAGCACCAAGTAGAAATACTACTTGTGCTTCCAAATACCCTTAAACCAGTTTTGCCATGAGAGTCCACCATATCTACCTATGGATTGAGTAAGATCCTTCAAGTAAGTTGTCATCGGTGCAAAGCAATAAAAATTGCTCTAAATATGTATGATTGATTGGTGTGGGAGAAATAAGCTTTATACGATCTTGTGATGTGGAAGTAATAAAAGCGACGGACTGCATAATAAAGGTTCATATCACAAGGGGCAATATAAAGTGACGTTCTTTCGCATTGAGATTTTATGCATCCAACCATAAAAGCGCATGGCAACCTCTGCTTCCCTCTGCGAAGGGCCTATCCTTTATTATTATCTTCTACCTTATGCAAGAGTCATGGTGATCTTCACCTTTTCTTTTTCATTTTATCCTTTGGCAAGCTCAGCATGTTGGAAAGAACATGATATATATATCTAATTGGATGTAGGGGAGCATGAACCATTATTGTTGACATTACCCTTGAGGTAAAAGGTTGTGGGGCAAAACTATAAGCCCCTATCTTTCTCTGTGTCCGATTAAAACTCCGTAACCACAAGTATTGCGTGAGTGTTAGCAATTATGGAGGACTAAATGATAGTTGAGTATGTGGACTTGCTTTTTAGCTCTGACATAGACTCTTTCCGATGTTATGATAAATTGCAATTGCTTCAATGACTGAGATTATAGTTTGTCGGAGCCCAATAAGGTTTATGATTTATACTTTTGCATTGTGAATAGATCATCACTTGAACATAAGTAATCATATGACAAAATCTATATATGTTGCTGTTATGAGAATAATCATGATGCCTTCATGTCCGTATTTTATTTTTATCGACGCCTCTACCTCTAAACATGAGGACATATTTATTGTTATCGGCTTTTCGCTTGAGGACAAGCGAGGTCTAAGCTTGGGGGAGTTGATACGTCCATTTTGCATCATGCTTTTATATCGATATTTATTGCATTATGGACTGTTATTTCACTTTATGTCACAATACTTATGGCTATTCTCTCTTATTTTACAAGGTTTACATAAGGAGGGAGAATGCCGGCAGCTGGAATTCTGGGCTGGAAAAGGAGCAAATATTAGAGACCTATTCTGCGCAACTCCAAAAGTCCTGAAACTCCACGAAACATCTTAAAATAAATAAAGAAAAATCCTCGCCAAAGATGAAGGCCAGGGGGCCCACACCCTGCTCACGAGGGTGGGGGGCGCCCCCCTAGGGCGCGCCCCCTACCTCGTGGGCCCCCTGGTGGCTCTCCGACGTCCATCTTCTCCTATATGAAGTCTTTCAATGAGAAAAAATAAGTGGGAACTTTTCGGGACGAGACTCCGCCGCCACAAGGCAGAACCTTGGCGAAACCAATCTAGAGCTCCGACAGAGCTGTTCTGCCGGGGATACTTCCCTCCGGGAGGGGGAAATCATCACCATTGTCATCACCAATGCTCCTCTCATCGGGAGAGGGCAATCTCCATCAACATCTTCACCAGCACCATCTCATCTCCAAACCCTAGTTCATCTCTTGTATCCAATTCTTGTCTCAAAGTCCGGGATTGGTGCTAGTAGGTTGCTAGTAGTGTTGATTACTCCTTCTGGTTGATGCTAGTTGGTTTATTTGGTGGAAGATCATATGTTCAGATCCTATATGCATATTATTACCCCTCTGATTTTGAACATGAATATGCTTTGTGAGTAATTATGTTTGTTCCTGAGGACAAGGGAGAAGTCTTGCTATGAGTAGTCATGTGAATTTGGTATTCGTTTGATATTTTGATAAGATGTATGTTGTCTAGCCTCTAGTGGTGTTATGTGAACGTCGACTACATAACACTTCACCATTATTTGGGCCTAGAGGAAGGCATTGGGAAGTAATAAGTAGATGATGGGTTGCTAGAGTGACAGAAGCTTAAACCCTAGTTTATGCGTTGCTTCGTAAGGGGCTGATTTGGATCCATATGTTTCATGCTATGGTTAGGTTTACCTTAATACTTTCGTTGTAGTTGCGGATGCTTGCAATAGAGGTTAATCATAAGTGGGATGCTTGTTCAAGTAAGAACAGCACCCAAGCACCGGTCCACCCACATATCAAATTATCAAAGTATCGAACGCAAATCATATGAACGTGATGAAAACTAGCTTGACGATATTCCCATGTGTCCTCGGGAGCGCTTTTCCTATTATAAGAGTTTGTTTCGGCTTGTCCTTTGCTACAAAAAGGATTGGGCCACCTTGCTGCACTTTATTTACTTTTGTTACTTGTTGCTCGTTACAATTTACCTTATCACAAAACTATCTGTTACCACTTATTTAAGTACTTGCAGAGAATACCTTGCTGAAAACGGCTTATCATTTCCTTCTGCTCCTCGTTGGGTTCGACACTCTTACTTATCGAAAGGACTACGATAGATCCCCTATACTTGTGGGTCATCAGGGCACGCCCACGGGGTAGGGCGCCCCCACCCTTGTGGGTGCCTCGGGACTCTTCTGGCCCATCTCCGATACTCCATGGGCTTCTTCTGGTCCAAAAATAATCTCCGTGAAATTTCAGGTCAATTGGACTCCGTTTGGTTTTTCTTTTCTGCGATACTCAAAAATAAGGAAAAAACAAAAACTGGCACTTGGCTCTAGGTTAGTAGGTTAGTCCCGAAAATCATATAAAATAGCATATAAATGCATATAAAACATCCAAGGTTGATAATATAATAGCATGGAACAATCAAAAATTATAGATATGTTGGGGACGTATCAAGCATCCCCAAGCTTAATTCCTGCTCGTCCTCGAGTAGGTAAATGATAAAACAGAATTTTTGATGTGGAATGCTACCTAACATATTTATCAATGTAATCTTCTTTATTATGGCATGAATATTCAGATCCAAAAGATTCAAGACAAAAGTTTAATATTGACATGAAAATAATAATACTTCAAGCATACTAACAAAGCAATTATGTCTTCTCAAAATAACATGGCCAAAGAAAGTTCATCCCTGCAAAATCATATAGTTTGGTTATGCTCCATTTTAGTCACACAAGAATGCTCTCATCATGCACAACCCCGATGACAAGCCAAGCAATCGTTTCATACTTTAGTAATATCAAACTTTTTTCAACTTTCATGTAATACATGAGCGTGAGCCATGGATATAGCACTATGGGTTGAATAGAGTATAATGATGGGGGTTATGTGGAGAAGACAAAAGGAGAAAGTCTCACATTGACGCGGCTAATCAACGGGCTAGGGAGATGCCCATCAATTGATATCAATGCAAGGATTAGGGATTGCCATGCAACGGATGCACTAGAGCTATAAATGTATGAAAGCTAAACTAAGTGGTTGTGCATCCAACTTGCTTGCTCACGAAGACCTAGAGCATTTGAGGAAGCCCATTGTTGGAATATACAAGCCAAGTTCTATAATGAAAATTCCCACTAGTATATGAAAGTGACAAAACAAGAGACTCTCTATCATAAAGATCATGTTGCTACTTTGAAGCACAAGTGTGGAAAAAAAGGATAGTAGCATTGTCCCTTTTTTGTGCCTTTCGTTTTTTATTTGCATTTCTCCCTTTTTTATTTGGGAGAATGATCTATTAATGATGATCATCACACTTCTATTTATTTACAACTCAATTATTACAACTCGCTACTAGAACAAAATATGAATCTATATGAATGCCTCCGGTGGTGTACCAGGATGGGCAATGAATCAAGAGTGACATGTATGATAAATTATGCATGGTGGCTTTGCCACAAATACGATGTTAACTACATGATCATGCAAGGCAATATGACAATGATGAAGCATGTCATGATGAACGGAACGGTGGAAAGTTGCATGGCAATATATCTCGGAATGGCTATGAAAATGCCATAATAGGTAGGTATGGTGGCTGTTTTGAGGAAGATATAAGGAGGTTTATGTGTGATAGAGCATATCATATCACGGGGGTTGGATGCACCGGCGAAGTTTGAACCAACTCTCAAGGTGAGAAAGGGCAATGCACGGTACCGAAGAGGCTAGCAATGATGGAAAGGTGAGAGTGCGTATAATCCATGGACTCAACATTAGTCATAAAGAACTCACATAATTATTGAAAAATTCTACAAGTCATCAAAAACCAAGCACTACGCACATGCTCCTACGGGGATATATTGGTAGGAAAAGACCATCGCTCGTCCCTGACCGCCACTCATAAGGAAGGCAATCAAAGAAACACCTCATGCTTCAAATTTGTCACACAACGGTTACCATACGTGCATGCTACGAGACTTGCAAACCTCAACACAAGTATTTATCAAATTCACAATTACTCAACTAGCACGACTCTAATATTACCATCTTCGTATCTCAAAACAATTATCAAGTATCAAACTTCTCATAGTATTCAATGCACTTATATGAAAGTTTTTATTATACCCATCTTGGATGCCCATCACAGTAGGACTAATTTTATAACCAAAGCAAATTACCATGCTGTTCTAAAAGACTCTCAAAATAATATAAGTGAAGCATGAGAGTTCATCTATTTCTTCAAAATAAAACTACCGTCGTGCTCTAAAAACATATAAGTGAAGCACTAGAGCAAACGACAAACTACTCCAAAAGATATAAGTGAAGATCAATGAGTAGTCGAATAATTATGCAACTATGTGAAGACTCTAACATTTAAGAATTTCAGATCTTGGAAATTTATTCAAACAGCAAGCAAAACAAAATAAAATAAAATGATGCTCCAAGCAAAACACATATCATGTGGTGAATGAAAATATAGCTCCAAGTAAAGTTACCGATGAACGAAGACGAAAGTGGGGATGCCATCCGGGGAATCCCCAAGCTTAGGCTCTTGATTGTACTTGAATATTACCTTGGAGTGCCTTGGGCATCCCCAAGCTTAGGCTCTTGCCACTCCTTATTCCCTAGTCCATCGAATCTTTACCCCAAACTTGAAAACTTCACAACACAAAACTTAACAGAAAACTCGTAAGCTCCGTAAGTATAAGAAAATAAACCACCAATTAGTTATTGTTGTGAACTCATTCTAAATTAATATTGGTGTAATATCTACTGTATTCCAACTTATTTATGGTTCATACCCTCCGATACTACTCATAGATTCATCAAAATAAGCAAACAACACAATGAAAACAGAATCTGTCAAAAACAGAACAGTCTGTAGTAATCTGTATCATTAGAATAATTCTGTAAATCCAACAATTCTGAAATAAATTGGTGGGCCTGAGTAATTTGTATATTAATAATTTTAAAAAGGAATCAACCTAAACGCACTCTCCAGTAAAAAATGACAGCTAATCTCGTGAGCGCAAAAGTTTCTGTTTTTTACAGCAAGATCGCAAAGACTTCACCCAAGTCTTCCCAAAGGTTCTACTTGGCACAAACACTAATTAAAACATAAAAAACACAATCATAACAGAGTCTAGATGAATTATTTATTGCTAAACAGGAACAAAAAGTAAAGAACAAAAATAAACTCGGGTTGCCTCCCAACATGCGCTATCGTTTAACGCCCCTAGCTAGGCATGATGATTTCAATGATGCTCATATAAAAGATAAGAATTGAAACATAAAGAGAGCATCATGAAGAATATGACTAGCACATTTAAGTCTAACCACTTCCTATGCATAGGGATTTTGTGAGCAAACAACTTATGGGAACAATAATCAACTAGCACAGGAAGGCAAAACAAGCATAGCTTCAAGATTTTCAACATGTAGAGAGGAAACTTGATATTATTGCAATTCCTACGAGCATATATTCCTCCCTCATAATAATTACATGTAGGATCATAAGAAAATTCAACAATATATCTATCACAAAACATATTCTTAACATGATCCACATGTATGCAAAGTTGACACTCTTCCAAAATAGTGGGATTAACATTAACTCAAGTCATGACCTCTCCAAACCCACTTTCGTAATTATCACAATAAGATTCAACACCCTCCAAAATAGTGGGATCATTACTTCCTAAAGTTGACACTCTTCCAAACCCACTTTCATCAATATAATCATCATAAATAGGAGGCATGCTATCATCATAATAAATTTGCTCATCAAAACTTGGGGGACAAAAAATATCATCTTCAGCAAACATAGCATCCCCAAGCTTGTGGCTTTGCATATCATTAGCATCATGGATATTCAAAGAATTCATACTAACAATATTGCAATCATGCTCATCATTCAAATATTTAGTGCCAAACATTCTAATGCATTCTTCCTCGAGCAAATGAGCACAATCATCGGAATCCTTATTTTCACGAAAGACATTAAAAAGATGAAGCATATGAGGCACCCTCAATTCCATGTTTTTTTGTAACTTTCTTTTATAAACTAACTAGTGATAAAACAATAAACAAAAAGATTTGATTGCAACATCTAACGATATACCTTCAAGCGCTAACCTCCCCGGCAACGGCGCCAGAAAAGAGCTTGATGTCTACTACACAACCTTCTACTTGTAGACGTTGTTGGGCCTCCAAGTGCAGAGGTTTGTAGGATAGTAGAAAATTTCCCTCAAGTGGATGACCTAAGGTTTATCAATCCGTGGGAGGTGTAGGATGAAGATGTTCTCTCTCAAGCAGCCCTGCAACCAAATAGCAAAGAGTCTCTTGTGTCCCCAACACACCCAATACAGCGGTAAATTGTATAGGTGCACTAGTTCGGTGAAGAGATGGTGATACAAGTGCAATATGGATGGTAGATATAGGTTTTTGTAATCTGAAATTATAAAAACAGCAAGGTAACTAATGATAAAAGTGAGCACAAACGGTATTGCAATGCGTTGAAACAAGGCCTAGGGTTCATAGTTTCACTAGTGCAAGTTCTCTCAACAATAATAACATAATTGGATCATATAACTATCCCTCAACATGCAACAAGAGTCACTCCAAAGTCACTAATAGTGGAGAACAAATGAAGAGATTATTGTAGGGTACGAAACCACCTCAAAGTTATCCTTTCTTATCGATCTATTCAAGAATCCGTAGTAAAATAACACGAAACTATCCTTTCCGTTCAATATATCATAGAGTTCGCACTAGAATAACACCTTAAGATACAAATCAACCAAAACCCTAATGTCACCTAGATACTCCAATGTCACCTCAAGTATCCGTGGGTATGATTATACGATATGCATCACACAATCTCAGATTCATCTATTCAACCAACACAAAGAACTTCAAAGAGTGCCCCAAAGTTTCTACCGGAGAGTCAAGACGAAAACGCGTGCCAACCCCTATGCATAAGTTCACGAGGTCACAGAACTCGCAAGTTGATCACGAAAATATAGATCAAGTGGATCACGTGATATCCCATTGTCACCACAGATAAGCACATGCAAGACATACATCACGTGTTCTCAAATCCTTAAAGACTCAATCCGATAAGATAACTTCAAAGGGAAAACTCAATTCATCACAAGAGAGTAGAGGGGGAGAAACATCATAAGATCCAACTATAATAGCAAAGCTCGCGATACATCAAGATCGTGCCTAATCAAGAACATGAGAGAGAGAGAGAGAGATCAAACACATAGCTACTGGTACATACCCTCAGCCCCGAGGGTGAACTACTCGCTCCTTGTCATGGAGAGCATTGGATGATGAATATGACCACCGGAGAGGGATTCCCCCCTCCGGTAGGGTGCCGAAATGGGTCTAGAGTGGTTTTTGGTGGCTACAAAGGCTTGCGGCGGTGGAACTCCCGATCTAGGTTTCTTTCTGGAAGTTTGGGTATATATAAGAGGTGTTCGCGTCGGGAACAAGTCAGGGGGGTCCCTGAGGCGACCATGAGGTTTGGGGCGCGCCCAGGGGGGTAGGGCGCGCCCCCACCCTCGTGGGTGCCTCGAGACTCTTCTGGCCCATCTCCGATACTCCGTGGGCTTCTTCTGGTCCAAAAATAATCTCCGTGAAATTTCAGGTCAATTGGACTCCGTTGGTTTTCCTTTTCTACAATACTCAAAAACAAGGAAAAAAACATAAACTGGCACTGGGCTCTAGGTTAATAGGTTATCCCAAAAATCATATAAAATAGCATATAAATGCATATAAAACATCCATGGTTGATAATATAATAGCATGGAACAATAAAAAATTATAGATACGTTGGAGACGTATCAATGGGCCTGGGTATCCCCAGTCCCACGGGCCCAATAGTAGCCCCTGAGCCTGCGGTGCGCACGACCCCGCTCACGGTGGAGGAGAAGAGAGGGGGCAAAGCGACACGGGACCCAACCGCCTACGGGCCAAGCTTGATGCGTGGCGCACGGCAGGGCATGGGACGTCCCCACTTCCCCATGATGCCTCGTCGATTGCCCAGGCTAACATAAAGGCTTGCGGATGCCACAGGGCCATCATTGATTTGAAGGCGAAGGGGCACAGACCGGTCTGCTCTGATCGCAATAAAAGTGTGAGGGGACAGACCCCTCAGGCCAATCTCCGTCTTCTCGCCTCTCAATCTCCCACCATCATTGCCGTCTGCATGGTACCCTTGCGGATGTTTTCCTCCACTGAGAAGGGGAAGGCGACGCTGGAGCGAGCTGAGCAGCCGCAGCAGGCGAGGGGGCGAGGCCGTCCTCGCAAGTCCGCCGCCGGGCCCAGGGCGCCTCCCCAGGGGCGTGGGCGCCCTCCATTGTCCTCCTACACTGGCTCGAGCAGCCGCGGCCATAATTCAGCCTGCGGATGCGGGCGCGATGGCCAAAGCGGTCGTGCTTGAGGGGGAAGGAATGGCGCCGGTGTCCGGCTACCCCCTTCGTGGAGCCACTCTGCCGACCTGGGCCCGAGTTCATCCTGGGGTGATATGTCCATTTTGCATCAAGCTTTTTTGTTGATACTTATTGCATTATGGACTGTTATTTCACATTATGGTACAATACTTATGCCTTTTCTTGCTTATTTTACAAGATTTATAGGAAGAGGGAGAATGCCGACAGCTGGAATTCTGGACCAGAGAGGAGCAAATCTGATATACCTATTCTGCACAACTCCAAATGTCCTGAAACGTTACAGAGAATTATTTTGGAATATATAAAAATACTGGGCGAAGAAATACCAGAGGGGGACCCACCAGGTGGCCACAAGCCTGGGGGCGCGCACCCAGGGCTTGTGGGCCCCTTGGCAGGTCTCCGGCTCCCATGTTTTGCTATATGAAAGGTTTAGACCTAAAAAATTAGAAGGAAGCTTTCGGGACAAAGCGCCGCCGTCTCGAGGTGGAAACTGAGCAGAAACAATCCAGGGCTCCGGCGGAGCTATTCTGCCAGGGAAACTTCCCTCCGGGAGGGGGAATCGAAGCCATCGTTATCACCAATGACCCTCTCATCGAGGGAGGGTCAATCTTCATCAACATCTTCACCAGCCCCATCTCCTCTCAAACCCTAGTTCATCTCTTGTATTCAATCTTTGACCCTAAACCTCAGATTGGTACCTGTGGGTTACTAGTAGTGTTGATTACTCCTCGTAGATGATGCTAGTTGGTTTATTTGGTGGAAGATCATATGTTCAGATCATTAATGATATTCAATACCCCTCCAATCTTGAACATGTACATGCTTTGTGAGTAGTTATGTTCATTCCTGAGGACATGGGAGAAGTCTTGTTATAAGTAATCACGTGAATTTGGTATTCGTTCGATATTTTGATGAGATGTGTGTTGTCTTTCCTCTAGTGGTGTTATGTGAACATTGACTACTTGACACTTGACCATGATTTGGGCCTAGGTGAAGGAATTGGGAAGTAATAAGTAGATGATGGATTGCTAGAGTGACAGAAGCTTAAACACTAGTTTATGCGTTGCTTCATAAGGGGATTATTTGGATCCACATGTTTCATGTTATGGTTAGTTTTATCTTAATTCTTCTTTCGTAGTTGCGAATGCTTGCGAGAGGGGTTAGTCATAAGTGGGAGGCTTGTCCAAGTAAGGACAATACCCAAGTACCGGTCCACCCACATATCAAATTATCAAAGTAACGAACGCGAATCATATGAGCATGATGAAAACTAACTTGACAATAATTCCATGTGTCCTCTGGAGCACTTTGCTTTATATAGGAATTTCTCCAGGCTTATCCTTTTCTATAAAAAGGATTGGGCCACCTTGCTTCACCTTTGCTACACTTGTTACCCGTTATGAATTATCTTATCACAAAACTATCTGTTACCGATAATTTCATTGCCCGCAGAAAACACCTTGCTGAAAACCGCTTGTCATTTTTTGGGTTCGACACTCTTAATTATCTAAAGGACTACTATTGATACCCTATACTTGTGGGTCATCAAGACTCTTTTCTGGTGCCATTGTCGGGGAGTGAAGCACTTCTGGTGAGTGGAATTTGGTAATGAAAAATTTATATTACATGTTGTAATTTACTGTCACTTGTCATTATGGAAAATCATCCTTTGAGGGGCTTGTTTAGTGTATCTTCACCTCGACCAAAGGACAAAGAGTTGATCCCCAACCTACTGCACCTACTGAAAATATTTATTTTGAAATTCCTTCGGGTATGATAGAGAAACTGTTAGCTAATCCTTATGCAGGACATGGAACACTACATCCTGATTTGCATCTAATCTATGTGGATGAAGTTTGTGGATTATTTAATTTTGTAGGTTTACCCGAGGATGTAGTCAATAATAAGGTCTTACCTTTATCTTTGAAGGAAAGGCATTGACATGGTAGGCTATGCAATGATATTGGAGCCTGAATTACAACTGATTGAAATTGGAATTTCATCAGAAGTTTTATCCTATGTATCTGGTTCATCGTGATCGGAATTATATATATAATTTTTGGCCTCGTGAAGGAGAAAGCATCGCTCAATCTTGGGGGAGACTTAAGTCCATGTTACATTCGTGCCCCAATCATGAGCTCTCATGGGAAATTATTATTCAGAATTTTTATGCCCGACTTTCTCGTAATGATCAATCCATGCTCGATACTTCTTGTACTGGTTGTTTTATGAAGAAGACTGTTGAATCTAAATGGGATCTTTTGGAGAGAATTAAACTCAACTCTGAAGATTGAGAGCTCAACAAAGGTAAGGAGTCAGGTATAAACCTTGAGTTTGATTGTGTTAAATCTTTTTATGGATACCGATATTTTTCGTGAAGATACGGACTTGACTCTGAGATAGTAGCTTCTTTTTGTGAATCATTTGCTACTCATGTTGATCTCCCTAAAGAGAAGTGGTTTAAACATCATCCTCCCATCAAAGTGAAAGTAGAACCCATTAAAACTGAAGAAGAAACCATTACTTATAATGTTGATCCAGTTATTCCTACTGCTTATGTTGAGAAACCACCTTTTCCTGTTAGGATAAAAGAACATGCTAAAGCTTCAGCTGTGGTTAGTAAGAGTTATACAAGAACACCTACACCCCTTGAACAAATTAAAGTTGAACCTAATGTTGCAATGGTTAAGGATCTCTTGGTTGATAATATCGACAGGCATGTTATTCATTTCTATGATGAAGCTACTAGAATTGCTAAACCCGATGAAAAAGATAAACATAAACCTATTGTTGGCATGCCTATTGTCTTTGTTAAAATAGGAGATCATTGTTATCATGGCTTATGTGATTTGGGTGCTAGTGTGAGTGTGATCCCTTTTACTTTATATCAAGAAATTATGAATGATATTGCACCCGCTGAAATAGAAGATATTGATGTTACCATTAAGCTTGCTAATAGAGATACTGTCACACCGCTTGGGATTGTTAGAGATGTTGAAGTCTTGTGTGGGAAAATAAAACACCCTACTAATTTTCTAGTTGTTGGTTCCCCACAAGATGATTTTTGTCCCATTATATTTGGTAGACCATTCTTGAACACTGTTAATGCTAAGATAGATTGTGAGAAAGAAACTGTTAGTGTAAGTTTTGGGGATGTGTCTCATGAGTTTAATTTTTCCAAATTCCGTAGAAAACCTCGTGATAAAGAATTGCCTAGTACAGATGAAATTATTGGTCTTGCTTCTATTGCCATGCCTCCTATTGATCCTTTAGAACTATATTTGCCAGGCATGAAAATGATATGTTTATGAATGAAAGAAATGAAATAGATGAAATATTCTTTAAACAAATGCCTATCTTGAAACACAATTTTCCTGTTGAGACTCTTGGAGATCCTCTACCACCTTAGAGAAATCCCGTGTTCGATCTTAAACAATAACCTGATACTTTGAAATATGCTTATCTTGATGAAAATAAGATATATCCTGTTATTATTAGTGCTAACCTTTCAGAGTATGAAGAAAAGAGATTATTGAAAACTCCAAGGAAGCACCGTGCTGCTATTGGATATACTCTTGACGATCTTAAGGGCATCAGTCCCACTCTATGTTAGCATAAAATTAATACGAAGCCTGATGCTAAACCAGTTGTTGATCACCAACAACGATTAAATCCAAAGATGAAAGATTTGGTAAGAAATGAAATACTAAAGCTTCTGGAAGTAGGTATAATTTATCCTATTTCTGATAGTAGATGGGTAAGTCCTGTTCATTGTGTCCCTAAGAAACGAGGTATTACTATTGTTCCTAATGATAAAAATGAACTTATCCCACAAAGAATTGTCATAGTATAGAATGGTAATTGATTTTAGAAAATTAAACAAAGCTACTAGGAAAGATTATTACCTCTACCTTTTATTGATCAAATGCTAGAAATACTATCAAAACATACACACTTTTCCTTTCTAGATGGATACTCTAGGTTTTCCCAAATACATGTGTTACAAGACGATCAAGAAAAAACTACTTTTACATGCCCTTTTGGTACATTTGCTTATAGACGTATGCCTTTTGGTTTATGCAATGCACCTCCTACCTTTCAAAGATGTATGACTGCTATATTCTTTGACTTTTGTGAAAATATTGTTGAGGTTTTCACGGATGATTTTTCCGTATACGGAACTTCTTTTGATGATTGCTTAAGCAACCTTAATCGATGTTTACAGAGATGTGAAGAAACTAATCTTGTCTTGAATTGGGATAAGTGCCACTTTATGGTTAATGAAGGTATTGTCCAGGGGGATAAAATCTCCGAAAGAGGTATTGAAGTTGATAAAGCTAAAGTTGATGCTATTGAAAAAAATCCGTGTCCTAAAGATATCAAAGGTATAAGAAGTTTCCTTCGCCATGTTAGTTTCTATAGGAGATTTATTAAAGGCTGCCCTAGAATTTCAAGGCCTCTCACTAATATTTTGCCAAAATATGTTCCATTTGTTTTTGATGATGATTGTGTAGAAGCATTTGAGATCCTTAAGAAAGCCTTAATTTCTGCACCTATCGTTCAACCTCTTGATTGGAACCCATCCTTTGAAATTATGTGGGATGCTTGTGATTATGCTATTGGTGCTGTTCTAGGATAAAGAGTTGATAAGAAATTAAATGTTATCCATTGCGCTAGTAAAACTCTAGACAGTGCTAAAAGGAATTAAGGCTACTACTGAAAAAGAATTTTTAGCAGTTGTGTTTGCTTGTGATAAATTCAGGTCTTATATTGTTGATTCCAAAGGAATTGTTCACACCGATCATGCTGCTATTAAATACCTTATGGAAAAGAAAGATGCTAAACCTAGACTCATTAGGTGGGTTCTCTTGCTACAAGAATTTGATTTACATATTATTGACAGAAAAGGAACTGAGAACCCCGTAGCAGATAACTTGTCTAGGTTAGAAAACATTCTTGATGACCCACTACCTATTGATGGTAGTTTTCCTGATGAACAATTAACCATTGTAAATGCTTCTCGTAGTACTCCATAGTATGCAGATTATGCTAATTACATTGTTGCTAAATTTATATCACCTAGTTTCACATAGCAACAAAAGAAAAAGTTTTTCTATGATTTAAGACATTACTGATGGGGTGACCCACACCTTTATAAAGGAGTAGATGGTGTTATTAGATGTTGTGTACCTGAGCATGAACAAGGACATATTCTATGCAAGTGTCACTCTGAGGCTTATGGAGGACACCACGCTGGAGACCAAACCGCGCACAAGGTATTACAATCTGGTTTTTATTAGCCTACTCTTTTCAAAGATGCTCGTAAGTTTTTCTTGTCTTGTGACGAATATCAAAAGAATTGGTAATTTTAGTAGACGTCAGGAACGTCCATTTTGCATCATGTTTTCCTACTGTTATTTATGATGTTTTATGCATAATAATGATTTTTGGAGTAATTCTAATGCCTTTTCTCTCATAATATGCAAGGTACACACAAAGAGGGAGAATTCCGGCAGCTGGAAATCTGGACCTAGAAAAGCTACGTCAGGCCACCTACTCTACACAACTCCAAACAAGCTAAGACTTCACAAGGATCTTTTATGGAATATATAAGAAATATTGGAGTCAATAAGTACCAGAGGGGCCCCACCAGGTGGGCACAACCTACTTGGGCGCGCCAGGGAGCCCAGGCGCGCCCTGGTGGGTTGTGCTCCCCTCGGCCCACCTCCAGTGCCCATCTTCTGGTATATAAGTCATTTTTACCTAGAAAAAATAGGGGGAGTACTTTCGAGACGGAGTGCCTCCGTCTCAAGGCGGAACTTTGGCAGGAGCACGTTTGCCCTCCGGCGGAGCGATTCCGCTGGGGGAACTTCCGTCTCAGAGGGGGAAATCATTGTCATCATCATCACTAACAACTCTCCCATCTTGGGGAGGGAAATATCCATCAACATCTTCAACAACACCATCTCCTCTCAAACCCTAGTTCATGTCTTGTGTTCAATCTTTGTACCAGAACTATAGATTGGTGCTTGTGGGTGAGTAGTAGTGTTGATTACATTTTGTAGTTGATCACTATATGGTTTATTTGGTGGAAGATTATATGTTCAGATCCATTATGCTATTCAATACCCCTCTGATCTTGAGCAAGTTTATCACTTGTGAGTAGTTACTTTTGTTCTTGAGGTCATGGGAGAAATCATGTTGCAAGTAATCATGTGAACTTGATATGTGTTCGATATTTTGATAGTATGTATGTTGTGATTCCCTTAGTCGTGTCATGTGAACATCGACTACATGACACTTCACCATATTTGGGCCTAAGGGAATGCATTATGGAGTAGTTATTAGATGATGGGTTGTGAGAGTGACAGAAGCTTAAACCCTAGTTTATGCGCTATTCCGTAAGGGACCGATTTGATCCAAAAGTTTAATGCTATGGTTAGAATTTATTCTTAATACTTTTCTCGTAGTTGCGGATGCTTGCGAGGGGGTTAATCATAAGTAGGAGGTTTGCTCAAGTAAGAATAGCACCTAAGCACCGGTCCACCCACATATCAAATTATCAAAGTAGCAAACACGAATTGAATCAACATGATGAAAGTGACTAGATGAAATTCTCGTGTACCCTCAAGAACGCTTTGCTTATTGTAAGAGACCGGTTTGGCCTGCCATTGCCTCAAAGGGATTGAGCTACCTTGCTGCTCTTTTGATACTACTATCGTTACTTGCTCGTTACAAATTATCTTGCTATCAAACTACTCTGTTACTTACAATTTCAGCACTTGCAGACATTACCTTGCTGAAAACCACTTGTCATTTCCTTCTACTCCTCATTGGGTTCAACACTCTTACTTATTGAAAAGGATATAATTGATCCCCTATACTTTTGGGCCAGCAAGGCTATTTTCTGGCGCCGTTGCCGGGGAGTGAAGCGCTCTTGGTAAGGAAAAATTATCACTACGTGCTGAAATTTATTGTCACTTGTTAATATGGAAAACAATCCTTTGAGGGGTTTGTTTGGGGTATCTTCACCTCGATCGGAAACACAATTAGTCACCCCTCAACCTATTTCACCTACTGAAAATATTGAGTATGAAATTCCTCCGGGTATGATAAAACAACTGCTAGCTAATCCCTATGCAGGAGAAGGAACCAAACATCCTGATATGCACTTGATATATGTGGAAGAAATTTGTGGATTATTTAAGCTTGCAGGTTTACCCGAAGATGAAGTTAAGAAGAAGGTTTTCCCTTTATCTTTGAAGGGAAAAGCATTGGCATGGTATAGGCTATGCGATGATATTGGATCTTGGAATTGTAATTGATTGAAATTGGCGTTTCACCAAAAAAATTATCCTATGCATCTAGTTCATCATGATCGGAATTATATATATAATTTTTGGCCTCGTGAAGGAGAAAGTATCGCTCTAGCTTGGGGGAGGCTTAAGTCAATGTTATATTCATGCCCCAATCATGAGCTCTCAAGAGAAATTATTATCCAGAATTTTTATGCTCGGCTTTCTCATAATGATCGATCCATGCTTGACACTTCTTGTGCTGGTTCTTTTTATGAAGAAGACTATTGAATTCTGCTGGAATCTTTTGGAGATAATTAAATGCAACTCTGAAGATTGGGAACTCGACGAAGGTAAAGAGTCAGGTATTAAGCTTAAGTTTGATTGTGTTAAATCTTTTATGAATACCGATGCTTTTCAAAAGTTTAGCACTAAATATGGAGTTAACTCTGAGGTAGTAGCCTCCTTTTGTGGATCATTTGCTACTCATGTTGATCTCCCTAAGGAGAGGTGGTTTAAATATCACCCACCTATTAAAGAAGGAATTAAAGAACCGGTACTAGCTAAGGAGGAAACTAAAATTTATAATGTTGACCTAGTTGTTCCTACTGCTTATGTTGAGAAACCACCTTTCCCTGTTAGAATAAAGGGACATGCTAAAGTTTCAACCGTGGTTAACAAAATTTATATTAGAACACCTAAACCTGATGAACAAATCAAAGTAGAACCTAGTGTTGCTATGGTTAAGGATCTCCTGGAAGAAAATATAGATGGGCATGTTATTTTCTTCTCTAATAAATCTACTAGAATTGGCAAACCTGATAAAGAGGAAAAACATAGACCCGTTGTTGGCTTGCCCGTTGTCTCAGTTAAAATAGGAGATCATTGTTATCATGGTTTATGTGACATAGGTGCTAGCGTGAGTTCTATTCCCTTTACCTTATATCAAGAAATTATGAATGACATAGCACCCGCCAAAATAGAAAAAAGATATGCTATTATTAAACTTGCTAATAGAGACACCATCACACCACTTGGGATTGTTAGAGATGTTGAAGTCTTGTGTGGGAAAATAAAATACCCTACTGATTTTCTTGTTCTTGGTTCCCCACAAGATGATTTTCCCCATTTTCTTTGATAGACCTTTCTTGAACATCGTTAATGCTAAAATAGATTGTGAGAAACAAACTGTCGGTGTTAGCTTTGGTGATGAGTCTCATGAGTTTAATTTCTCCAAGTTTAGTAGAAAGCTTCATGAAAAAGAATTGCCTAGTAAGGATGAAATAATTGGCATTGCTTCTATTGTTGTGCCTCCTACCGATCCTTTAGAACAATATCTGCTAGACCATGAAAATGATTTACATATGCATGAAAGAAATGAAATAGATAAGATTTTCTTTGAACAACGTCCTCTGCTTAAACACAATTTGCCTATTGAAACTCTCGGAGGTCGTCCTCCACCTAAAGGTGATCCTGTGTTTGAATTAAAACATTTGCCAGACACTTTGAAATATGCTTATCTTGATGAGAAGAAGATATATCATGTTATTATTAGTGCTAACCTTTCAGAACATGAAGAGGAAAGATTATTGGAAGTTCTAAGGAAGCATCGAGCTGCTATTGGATATACTCTTGATGATTTAAAGGGCATTAGTCCCATTCTATGTTAGCACAAGATAAATATGGAACCTGATGCTAAATCCGTTGTTGATCACCAACGTCGGTTAAATCCGAAGATGAAAGAAGTGGTAAGAATGGAAATATTAAAACTTCTAGAAGCAGGTATAATATATCCTATAGCTGATAGTAGATGGGTAAGTCTTGTTCATTGTGTCCCTAAGAAAGGGGGTATTACTGTTGTTCCTAATGATAAGAATGAACTTATTCCACAAAGAATTGTTACAAGCTATAGAATAGGTATGTGATACGGTAAGTAAACCGACTCCAAAAATTTTCCAATGGCAATTTTACTCCGTTTTGGAAAATTTTGAAAATTAGAAAAATAACACATAGTCCGAATAGCGCATGAGGAGGCGACAAGCCATGGGGGCGCGCCTCCCAAGCTTGTGGCCACCTCGTGCGCCCTCCGGACTCTATTTTCTCCTAGAATACTTTTTATGCATGGTAAAAATTCATTATATAACCTCTCCAAGGTTTTGACCACCATATCATGGCAATCTCTCCTGTTCTTGTTTCGAGCTATTTTTGCAGCAGATTTGGAACAAGATGTCTGCAAGAGTTGGTCGGGGAGAGTCGTGTCTCTCACCCGACACCGGATCCAAGAGCATACAACGAAGATGGACACTTTGGGTGGTCAACGAAGGAAGAGATGGAAGCCGACCTGAAAAGAGTGGACGCTATGGTGGAGGAGCAAGAAGTCACTTCTCTTCCCCGACCCGATGACTGGCACGAAGAATTCACGAGCTCCGTCCTGCCTGATTCAGTTAAACCACACAATGCTAAGTTTATCTCTTATAATAACTTGAAAAAGAGTGTTGCTTTTTCCCCCGCAGCCAGGATGCATCCATGGGTGGATGGTGCTCTAACTGTCATAGGCAAACCCCACAAAGAGAATATGGACCTCAAGCAGCAAAATCAAAAGCTTGAAGAGGAGAATCACATCCTGAAGGGCAATATTGCCAAGAACATTGCATCACCACCTTTGAAAAAGGAGACTTGAGTACATGGGTATGGGCACTCACCTTGGCTTGTGCCAAGCTTGGGGGAGGTGGCCTGATATCATATTACCATCACATCTCTATTTTTATCATTTATCTTAGTTCGATCCTTTTGGTTATATCTTGATCTAGTAGAATGAAAGTCTTTAGTACGTTCTAGTCTTTGAGTTTTGCTTTGTGACTATCGGATGTGGGGCTCCGGCAAACCCTTAAGGTTCGAACACTGGGGTGCGCGCGAAGTCTTCCCCTCCTACCGATCTACGCTCTAGCTCACTAAGATCTTGCAGACGAACTCGACGAACTCACAACACAGAAAGACACGGGGTTTATACTGGTTTGGGCCACCGTTGTGGTGTAATACCCTACTCCAGTGTGGTGGTGGATTGCCTCTTGGGCTGATGATGAACCATACAAGGGGAGAACAACCTCCTGAGGTTGAGGTGTTCTTGCGCGTGAGAGCTTGTGGTGTGTCTCTCGATCTCTGATGATCTCCTCTAGCTCAGATGATATTCTTCTCTCCACTGTGGTGGCTAGTCCTATTCATAGAGGCCCTGGTCCTCTTCCCAAATATCGAGAGGGAAGGGAGCCAACAATGGCGGGCTAATTTGAAGGGGGACAGCTAGTACAAGCTATCCTGACAAAAGTAGTCTTCGCCTGCATAAAGCTCTGGTGGTGGCGCTGCTTTGGGCTCCACGATGACCTCCGTCTTGCAGTCCGTGGTCTTGGTCTTGTTGCACCGGAATGGCAACCTTTGCCTGATGCATCAGTACTCCGCGGCTGCGCTTGCCCCATTTGCACCAAAGAGGAAACAAGGACGCTGCGCACGCTGGCATCCGCCTGGTGCCCGCCTCGTGCCGATCGTCATGGCTCATGTCACGAGAGCCTCATGAGGTTTTCCTTGCCTTGATATCTCCGCTCCTCGTGAGCCTGCCTAGCTAGGACACTCCAGAGGAGGTCTTGCGTCGTCCGCCTCGTGAGGCTTGGCCCCTCGCGAGGGTCTTGGATGCTTTGTTGGTGAAGACGAGCCGTACGACCTGCTGGCTCAGCCATGCCGCGGGCCGCAGGCAGGCAAGTCTGGGGACCCCCGTTCCCAGAATGCCGACAGTAGCCCCCGGGCCCAAGGTGCGTGCGGGCTTGGCTTCATGGCGAATCCAAGGGTCAAGCTCGAAGCGCCGCGGGCCCCAAAAGCCTGCGGCCTTGGTTGACGTGTGGCAGTTGATTGGACGTGGGCGTCTCCACTTCCCCATGCTGCCCCGATGATTGCTTGACTTGACAAGTCCCTGTGACATGAAAGGGAAACCATCATTACCTGCGATCGTGGGAGACGCCGGTTGGCCTTCTCTTGCTATAAATGGGGAGGGGGCGGAGCCCCCGTTGCCCATCTCTTCCTCGCTTGCTCGATTCATTGCTTGCAATGCTTCTGATGGCGCCACACAGGAAGTTCTCTGCTGCCGAGAAGGGGAAGGCCCCTCGCGAGGGCCCCGGTTCCTCGGCGCCCAAGCGCGGCCGCGGCCATCCGTGCAAGCACGCTGCGACCCCCGCCGTGGCCCACCGTCGAGGCGGCGCCGCAGCACGCGGAGGGGACCGTCCCGACCATGGCGGTCCAGCTGATGTGGGGAGGCGCACGATGGTGGCGAGGCCTCCCCGCCCGCGCTTCCATTCAGCGAAGGCGTCGCCGGAGTTCGTTGTCTGGTCGGAGAACCCGGCCGGCAACTGGCTCCAGCTCCCGCGCTTCTTTGTCGATGAACTACCGGCCCATGGTCTAGGAGGGCTCTAGTTGCAGGCAGATGGTTGCTGCAGCAAGGCCTCCTGGGTCGCGGTCGAGACTTCCGCCATGGGCAACATAGCCCTGGCCCACAGCTGGTAGACGTCCGCCCGCGCGCGCGGCCTGGGCAGGAGGTGCTCACTCCACTTCAAGTATGACGGTGGGTCAACCCTCTACGTGAGGGTGTTAGGGGAAGATGGTGGCCGCGTCGAGTGCTGCCTCGAGACAAACAACGGTGAGGAGGTGCTCGGCCTTGGTGATGGTCGCGACGAGGGTGAGGGCAAGCCTGCCCTCAGCGGCGACCACATCTCTTCCAGCTACGGCGGCTCTTCCTCCAGTGACAGCTCCAGTAGCGACGGCTACGACCAGCCGCCGCGCCCGCTTCGAAGGAGGCAGCGGGTCATCTCGTTACCGCGCCTCCATGAAGCGCGAGGAGGGGTCTGGCTAGGCTCGGGCGCTGCTAAGGGCCCACCCCCGCGGATTTCTGAAACGCCGCTTTGTTTAGCTTTTTACCTTTCCTGCATCAGAAAATAAAACTAGTATGGGCCCAGAGGGGCGTGTATCGAACTATGGTTCTTGGTTAATGCAACGCGCGTGTTATTCCCATGCCGTGTTGTTATTTTGCGCAAAGATAACCTAACCTGGCGCGTTTGGGACGCCCTTTCCTTCACGAGACGTCTGCGTTTGCTTAGGAACTGCAAAAAATTTGTTAGGGGGTGCGCTAGAGGATTTTCCATTCACCTTGACTTGGCGCTTTGCATCGCGGTACCCGAGGGGCACAGATTAGGAGGGATGCGCCAGCTTCCGGGCTCGAATGAGGGTGACTCGCGAGAAGGCAGAGAGAAGAAAAATGCCCGTGAGGGCACCTGCCTAGCCCCCTCGCGAGGTATGTGAGAGAGAGATCACGAGGAAACTAGAGCCAAAATATGCGGTAAAAGGTGAAGGAACCAAATCAGCAAGGAACGCCAAAGGCAAACTCGATTAAGGAGAAGCAAGCCAACTATGGAAAGCAAATGAAAAGCCGTGTCTGGCACCTAATCTAGTCTTCATGTCTTCTCACCAGCGCGGATCTAATTGCTATCCACTAGGCGTGGGAGGGAGCCCCAGGGCCTGAGGTCGGCGCTCCTGAGAATCCGAGGTGTGTACAGCCCCAACTCATTATTATGTGAGAGTGTCACGGGCGGCGATTCTTCAGAGGCACCGGGCCTTGCTTCACAGGCTCTGGGCCGAGCTTTACAGGCTCTGGGCCTTGCTTCACAGGCTCTGGGCCTTGCTTCACAGGCACTGAGCCTTGCTTCACAGGCATTGGGCCTTGCTTCACAGGCTCTGGGCCTTGCTTCATGGGTAGAACTTCCGGAGGTGCTGGATGTTCCAGGGGTTTTGGATAGGTGTCCCTTCTCGCGTCTCCAAGCGCACGGCGCCAGGCCTGGAGATGTGGACGACCCTAAACGAGCCTTCCCACATGGGTGAAAGGTTGTGCAGCCCTTCCCTGGAGAGGACCCGCCTCAGGACCAGGTCACCCGTCTCGAGCGTCTTGGAGCGAATATTGCGGCAGTGGTAACGCCGCAGTGCTTGCTAGTACCTTGCCGCCCTTAATGCAGCTTCACGACGACGTTCCTCCCCCAACACGAGGTCCATCCCCCACATGGCGTCCTGCTGCGCTTCGTCGAACGCCAGAACCCGCGCGGAGCGATGCTTGACCTCGTGAGGGAGGACTGCTTCAGCATTGTAGACGAGGAAGAACGGAGTCTTGCCCATTGGCTTGGTAGCGATGGTGCGGATGGACCACAACATGGACTGGAGCTCATCGTGCCAGCCCCTGCCGCAGGCCTCCAGCTTCTTCTCGAAGGTCTTGGTCTTGAGGCCCCTCAGGACCTCAGCGTTGGCACGCTCAGCCTGACCATTGCTCCTGGGGTGGGCCACCGAAGCGTAGCAGATCTGCGTTCCAAGGTTAGCATAGTAGGTCTTAAAGAGGTTACTAGTAAACTACGAGCCGTTATCTGTGATGATGCGGTTGGGGACCCCGAAGCCGCTCACAAGTCCCTTGATGAACTTGACAGCTGAGCCGGCTGGAATGGTACAGACAACTTCCACTTCCGCCCACTTGGTGAACTTGTCTACGACGACGTAGAGATAACGGTAGCTCCCTGGCGCTCGTGGGAACGGGCCTAGGATGTCTAGCCCCCAGACGGCGAATGGCCACGTGAGCGGGATGGTTTGGAGGCCTTGAGCAGGCTGATGGATTTGCTTGGCGTGGAATTGGCAAGCTTCGCAGGATTTCACCAGCTCAACTGCGTCGTTGAGTGCTGTTGGCCAATAGAATCCACTGCAAAAGGCTTTGCCGACGAGGGTCCGTGACGATGAGTGATGTCCATAGTCCCCGCCGTGTATGTCAGTCAACAACTCCCTTCCTTGATCGCTGGAGATGCAGCGCAACATGACATCATTCGGCCATTTCCTGTACAACTCGCCGTATTGAATGTAGGATGCCGTGGCCTGTCGGGCCATACGCTCTGCGTCCTCTTCCTTCTCCGGCAGTGTCCCATGCATCAGGTACTCCTTAAATTCCTTGGTCCAGCACTCCTCCTGAGGCTCGAGCGCCAAGAGTAGCCGAGCTCCTAAGGTTGGGACGCAAGTTGGTGCTCCTGTGGCCGGGGGTAGTGGGAGCTTCTCCCGAGGCTGAGTCGCGCTTGAGAGAGGTGGCGTAGCTGACGGCTTGAAGAGCTGTTCTTCGAAGACGCCGGGCTCTTGCGGTTGCCGCTTGGATGCTCTCTTGGCGATGTCGTCAGCTTCCTTGTTGGTGCCCCGAGGCACGTGCTGCAGCTCCAAGCCTGAGAACTGCTTTTCCATCTTGCGCACCTCCGCAAGGTAGGCCTCCATGTGCTCGAAATTTGGCTCATACACTTTGTTGGAGAAGTTGACGAGGAGCTGCGAGTCGCCCTTGACGGTAAGGCGCCTCACCCCTAGAGCCGCCGCAGGCATCAGGCCGGCTATGAGGCCTTCGTATTCTGCGATATTGTTGGAGACCTTCTCGCCGTGCTGGAAGCAGAGTTGCACGGCGTAGTAAAACTTGTCCTGAGTGAGCGAGATGAGCACTGCTCCAGCCCCCGCGCCTTGGTGTGCAAAGGCGCCATCAAAATACATGACCCAGCCGTCCGGTGCCTCACTTCCTGGGAAGGTGGACCGGTCTTCTCCTTCCTCAAGAGCCGGGGCATCTGTCCATTCTGCCACAAACTCGGCGAGCGCGGCTCCCTTGATGACCCTGGTGGTGCTGAACTCCAGTTGGAACGCTTGCAGCTCGATGTTCCATTCAGCGACCCTTCCGGCTGAGTTTGGGCTCCTGACTACCCTCTCCAATGGGTAAGATGAGACGACCTTGATGGGGTGCCCCTGAAAGTAGTGTCGCAGCTTGCGTGAGGCCACCAAGAGGGCGAGCAGGAGCTTTTGTGGCATGGGGTAGCGTGCCCTTGCGTCTCACAGTACGGTGTTGACGAAGTATACTGGGTGCTCGACGAGGGCCGGCACACTGTTGAGGCTCGGGTCTTGCAGAGATTGTGGCGTGTCCTGAGGTGGAGGATTTCCTGAGACTTGGCCATCCTCAGGAGTATCTACGACGCTGCCCTGCCGAGCTTGATCTTCCGCCACTGATGGCTCTGGTGTGCCTTCCTGACCCTGCGATACATCAGCTCTGGCTTGGCGTGACACACCCTTGTCTCTGCGCTCCTCCCGAACCGCCACCAGTGCCGCACTGGCGTAGTATGGGGTGGCGGCGATGTAGAGTACCAGAGGCTCGAGAGGCCGTGGTGCCACCATCACCGGGGGGCTGGTGAGGTATTTCTTGAGGTCTTGGAAGGCCTGATCGTCCTCCGGGGTCCACTCGAAGGGGCCCTTCTTCTTCTTGAGCTTGAAGAAGAGTAAGGCGCGCTCGCCTAGCTTAGAGATGAAGCGCCCTAACATGGTCACCCGTCCTGCCAGTTTTTGCATCTCCTTGAGGGTCCGTGGTCCGCTCATGTCTTCAATGGCCTTGATCTTCTCTGGGTTCGCCTCGATCCCTCTGTGGGATACAAGAAAACCCAGCAGCTTGCCAGAGGGGACGCCAAACACACACTTCTCCGAGTTAAGCCTCAAGTTCACCCGACGCAAACTCTCAAAGGTCTCCTCCAAGTCTTGAATCAATGTCCTCGCCTCGCGAGATTTGACCACTATGTCACCACAGCACGGACTGTAGCTCGTCGTGCCAGCCCCTGCCGCAGGCCTCCAGCTTCTTCTTAAAGGTCCTGGTCTTGAGGCCCCTCAAGACCTCAGCGTTGGCACACTTAGCCTGACCATTGCTTTTGGGGTGGGCCACCGAAGTGTAGCAGATATGCGTTCCAAGGTTAGCACAGTAGGTCTTAAAGAGGTTACTAGTAAACTGCGAGCCGTTATCTGTGATGATGCGGTTGGGGACCCCGAAGCGGCTCACGAGGCCCTTGATGAACTTGACAGCTGAGCCGGCTGGAATGGTACGGACAGCTTCCACTTCCGCCCACTTAGTGAACTTGTCGACAACGACGTTGAGATAACGGTAGCCCCCTGGCGCTCGTGGGAACGGGCCTAGGATGTCTAGCCCCCAGACCGCGAATGGCCACGTGAGCGGGATAGTTTGGAGGCCCTGAGCAGCCTGATGGATTTGCTTGGCGTGGAATTGGCAAGCTTCGCAGGATTTCACCAACTCGGCTGCGTCGTTGAATGCTATGGGCCAATAGAATCCGCTGCGAAAGTCTTTGCTGACGAGGGTCCGTGACGATGAGTGATGTCCACAGTCCCTGCCGTGTATGTCAGTCAGCAGCTCCCTTCCTTGATCGCTGGAGATGCAGCGCAGCGTGACATCATTCGGCCATTTCTTGTACAACTCGCCGTCTTGAATGCAGGATGCCGTGGCCTGTCGGGGCATACGCTCTGCGTCCTCTTCCTTCTCTGGCAGTGTCCCGTGCATCAGGTACTCCTTAAACTCCTTGGTCCAGCACTCCTCCTGAGGCTCAACCACCAAGAGTAGCCGACCTCCTGAGGTTGGGACGCAAGCTAGTGCTCCTGTGGCCGGGGGTAGTGGGAGCTCCTCCCGAGGCTGAGTCGGGCTTAAGAGAGGTGGCATAGCTGACGGCTTGAAGAGCCATTCTTCGAAGACGCCGGGCTCTTGCGGTTGCCGCTTGGATGCTCTCTTGGCGATGTCGTCAGCTTCGTTGTTGATGCCCCGGGGCACGTGCTGCAGCTCCAAGCCTGAGAACTGCTTTCCATCTTGCGCACCTCCGCAAGGTAGGCCTCCATGTGCTCATCCTTTGGCTCGTACACTTTGTTGGAGAAGTTGACGAGGAGCTGCGAGTCGCCCTTGACGGTAAGGCACCTCACCCCCAGAGCCGCCGCAGCCTTCAGGCCGGCTATGAGGCCTTCGTATTCTGCGATATTGTTGGAGACCTTCTCGCCGTGCTTGAGGCAGAGTTGCATGGCGTAGTAAAGCTTGTCTTGAGTGGGCGCGATGAGCACTGCTCCAGCCCCCGCGCCCTGGTGCGCAAAGGCGCCATCAAAATACATGACCCGGCCGTCCGGTGCCTCACTTCCTGGGGAGGTGGACCATCTTCTCCTTCCTCAAGAGCCGGGGCATCTGTCCATTCCGCCACAAAATCGGCGAGCGCGGCTCCCTTGATGACCCTGGTGGTGCTGAACTCTAGTTGGAACGCTTGTAGCTCGATGTTCCATTCAGCGACCCTTCCGGCTGAGTTTGGGCTCCTGAGTACCCTTTCCAATGGGTAAGATGAGACGACCTTGATGGGGTGCCCCTGGAAGTAGTGTCGCAGCTTGCGCGAGGCCACCAAGAGTGCGAGCAGGAGCTTTTACGGCATGGGGTAGCGTGCCCTTGCATCTCGCAGTACGGTGCTGACGAAGTATACTGGGTGCTCGACGAGGGCCGGCACACTGTTGAGGATTGGGTCTTGCAGAGATTGTGGCATGTCCTGAGGTGGAGGATTTCCTGAGACTTGGCCATCCTCAGGAGTATCTATGATGCTGCCCTGCCGAGCTTGATCTTCCGCCGCTGGTTGCTCTGGTGTGCCTTCCTGACCCTGCGCTGCGTCAGCTCTGGCTTGGCGCGACACACCCTTGTTTCTACGCTCCTCCCGAACCGCCACCAGCGCCGCACTGGCGGAGTATGGGGTGGCGACGAGGTAGAGTACCAGAGGCTCGAGAGGCCGTGGCGCCACCATCACCGGGGGGCTGGTGAGGTATTTCTTGAGGTCTTGGAAGGCCTGATCGGCCTCCGGGGTCCAGTCGAAGGGGCCCTTCTTCTTCATGAGCTTGAAGATGGGTAAGGCGTGCTCGCCTAGCTTAGAGATGAAGCGCCCTAATGCGGTCACCCGTCTTGCCAGTTTTTGCATCTCCTTGAGGGTCTGTGGTGGGCTCATGTCTTCAATGGCCTTGATCTTCTCCGGGTTCGCCTCGATCCCTCTGTGGGATACGAGAAATCCCAGCAGCTTGCCAGAGGGGCCGCCAAACACACACTTCTCCGGGTTAAGCCTCAAGTTCACCCAGTGCAAACTCTCAAAGGTCTCCTCCAAGACTTGAATCAATGTCCTCGCCTCGCGAGATTTGACCACTATGTCATCAACGTAGGCCTCTGTGTTTCTGCCAAGCTGTCACCCCAAGGCGATGTGCATCAGTCGCTGGAAGGTTGCACCCACGTTGCGATGGCTGAAAGGCATGCAGGTGTAGTAGTACACCCCACATGGTGTCAAGAAGGCCGTCTTCTCCACATCCTCCACCGCCATCTTGATCTGATGGTATCCAGAGAACGCATCCAAGAAACATAACAAATCACACTCGGCTGTGGAGTCGACGATTTGATCGATACGCGGAAGGGGAAACGGATCTTGGGGGCAGGCTTTGTTGAGGTTGGTGAAGTCGATGCACATCCATTCCTTCCCACCTTTCTTCGGTACTACGACGAGATTCGCCAGCCATTCGGGGTATCAAACTTCTCGGATGGTGCCTGCCGCCTCCAGCTTGCATGTCTCTTGGATGATGAAGGCCTGCTTCTCAGTGGACTGCCGCCTTGCTCGCTGCTTCACGGGGCGTACGTTGGGGCATACCCTTAGATGATGCTGGATTACCTCTCTCGGGACCCCTACAAGCCGATTGGGCTCCCACACGAATATGTCCTTATTCGCGCGCAAAAACCTCACCAAAGCTTCTTCCTGCCTCGGGCCAAGGCCGATCCCTATGGTGAAGGTGGCTCCTGAAGACCCGTCCTCGTTGACCGGCACCTGCTTGGTCTCCGCCCTGTCTTGGGTGAACAACTGCCTCTTCTTGGTGGGTGCGGTCTCCTTGGCCTCGGGCGCATCAGCACCGGCTGGCTGTGCCGCCTCCGCGGTCTTGAAGGCGAGCCTGAGCGCCATCATAGCCTCCTTAGTGTCCCACTTGATGGTGAGGACGCCCTTGCTCCCCGGCATCTTCATGAGGTTGTAGGCCGGGTGAGTCACCGCCATGAACTGAGCGAGTGCCGGGTACCCGAGGATGGCGTTGTACGGGAGACCGATGCGGGCGATGTCAAAGTCTACCAGCTCGGTGCGATAGTTGTCTCGCGTGCCAAAGGTGACAGGGAGGCGGATCTGCCCCAGAGGGTGAGCAGCTCCACCACCCACACATGTGAAGGGCTTGCTGAGGCCGAGCCGTTCGAGCGGCACATGGAGAAGGCTGAAGGCTTCCACAGAGAGCAAGTTGAGGCCAGCGCCGCCGTTGATGAGGGTCTTGGTGATGGCCACGTTGCAGATGGTGGGCGTGTAGAGCATCGGGAGCATCCCGGAGCCGGCGATGGAGTCGGGGTGGTCTTCCAAGTCGAAGGTGAGGTCGGCCTCCGGCGCAGCCCAGCCCGGCGGAGCCCCGGGGCGCTTGCAGGCTGCCCCAATCTGACAGAAGAAAGGCTTGACGTGGCGATCTGAAGGTGGTGCTTGGGAGCCACCCAGCAGTGCCGCGACTGCGTGGTGTGCCGGTGCTGCGTAACACGCAGTGAAGAGGTCACGGAGTCCCCCCAGGACGTCACCGTGGATCCCGGGAGGTTGAGCAGCCAGGCGCGCGGCTCGCCGGCGAGCGCCAGGGGGAACAAGTTTGCCATGATCTTGTCGTCGCCTCCGGCTTCGAGGACGGCCCCCTCTTATGCTAGCAGGAACAGCGTCGAGTCTGCCGCGCCATTGTAACGCGGCGACATCTCCAGCCTGAACTTGGCTGGCCGCTGCACTTGCCGCAGAGTGGGTGCCAGGGCTCGGTACCCAGACTCCCTGCTGCTGGTGTTGGCTGCAGAGGTTGGTGGCGGGGCACCTGCCATGGAAGCGTAGTGCGGCGGTACCTGGCTGGTGGAGAGAAGCCCCGGTGCACCCCTACTTGGCGTGCCAAATGTCGGATGTGGGGCTCCGGCAAACCCTTAAGGTTCGAACACTGGGGTGCGTGCGAAGTCTTCCTCTCCTACCGATCTACGCTCTAGCTCACTAAGATCTTGCAGACGAACTCGACGAACTCACAACACAGAAAGACACGGGGTTTATACAGGTTTGGGCCACCGTTGTGGTGTAATACCCTACTCCAGTGTGGTGGTGGATTGCCTCTTGGGCTGATGATGAACCATACAAGGGGAGAACAACCTCCTGAGGTTTAGGTGTTCTTGCGCGTGAGAGCTTGTGGCGTGTCTCTCGATCTCTGATGATCTCCTCTAGCTCAGATGATGTTCTTCTCTCCACTGTGGTGGCTAGTCCTATTTATAGAGGCCCTGGTCCTCTTCCCAAATATTGAGCGGGAAGGGAGCCAACAATGGCGGGCTAATTTGAAGGGGGACAGCTAGTACAAGCTATCCTGACAAAAGTAGTCTTCGCCTGCACAAAGCTCTGGTGGTGACGCTGCTTCGGGCTCCATGATGACCTCCGTCTTGCAGTCCATGGTCTTGGTCTTGTTGCACCGGAATGGCAACCTTTGCCTGATGCATCGGTACTCCGCGGCTGCGCTTGCCCCCTTTGCACCAAAGAGGAAACAAGGACGCTGCGTGCGCTGGCGCCAGCCTGGTGCCAATCGTCATGGCTCACGTCACGAGAGCCTCATGAAGTTTTCCTTGCCTTGATATCTCTGCTCCTCGTGAGCCTGCCTAGCTAGGCCACTCGAGAGGAGGTCTTGCATCGTCCGCCTCACGAGGCTTGGCCCCTCGCAAGGGTCTTGGATGCTTTGTTGGTGAAGACGGGCCGTACGGCCTACTGGCTCAGCCACACCGCGGGCCGCAGGCAGGCAAGTCTGGGGACCCCCGTTCCCAGAACGCCGACAATGACCTATCTATGTAATCAAGTTCGAGAATTATATAATAAAGATTAGTTTTGAGTTGAGGGCTTCGCTTCCTTGCTTTCATCTTACAAAAGAAAATAGAATAAAAAGAAGTAAAAATATTATATAATGATCTTATCACTACTGGAATCAGGGAATTGGCCATCAGCCAGTTCTTTGCCGTCTGCTAGCGGACGACAAAGTAGGTCTTTGTTGTCCGCTTACAAAAAAATAGACGGCAAAGAACTGGCTGATGGCATAGATATAGTTTGCCATCAACTAGTTCTTTGTTGTAAGCTAGCAGACGACAAAGAGATGGGTCACATAAAATTTGTTGAGGATTGACAAACATTGTTTTGGTCATTGTTGCAACTAATAGGAAGTAATAAAGAAAGAGAGGTTTCACATATAAATATACTATCTTGGACCTCTTTTATGATTGTGAGCACTCATTAAAATATTATATGCTAATAAGTTGATATTTGGACAAGGAAGACAACATAATGGGTTATGTTTTCTTATATCTGAGTAGAAGTTATATTGTCATGGATCCTTCAACATATCGATCTTGCTTCTCATCCAATGCTAGACAATTCTTTGCACCAAGTAGAGATACTACTTGTGCATCCAAAATCCTTTAACCCAGTTTTGCCATGAGAGTCCACTATACCTACCTATGGATTGAGTAAGATCCTTCAAGTAAGTTGTCATCGGTGGAAGTAATAAAAACTTCTCTCTAAATATGTATGATCTTTTAGTGTAGGAAAATAAACTTTATACAAAATTGTGTTATGGAAGAAATAAAAGTGATGAACTGCATAATAAAGTTCTTTATCACAAGCGGCAATATAAAGTGACATTCTTTTGCATTAAGATTTTGTGCATCCAACCATAAAAGCATGACAACCTCTACTTCTCTCTATGAAGGGCCTATCTTTTACTTTTACCTTCTACCTTTATACAAGAGTCATGGTGATCTTCACCTTTCCTTTTTACACTTTTTCTTTTTGGCAACACTACAAAAAATACACTTCTGTGATGGTACGTGTTTGTCACAGTAGGTCACGTTTTCTGTTTTGCACGTACATCCATGATGATTTTATGACAGAATCAAGATAGTCATACCTATGCTGTCGTAGAAGTGTTCCATGAAAATACCACAATTATCATCACAGAAGTGTCCACTTCCATGAAAATAAATGGCGCTTCATGGAAGTGTTTTCGTCAAGGGTGACCGACATGTGGCATCCACCGTAACGGGTCACTGTTAAGCTATCGGGTGCCGGTTTGGATCCGATAACCCGTTAATAGCCTTGACCAATGGGGAAATTCCACGTGTAAAATTCTCATTCGCCTGAGGATCCACTTGTTGGCTCAGCATTGGGACAGATGTCATCCACTCATAGTACGGGAGGCGCCTATCATACCTCAGCATGTGGCAAGGCTGAACAGTGGCCCATTTAGGTGAAAATGGCCGGCCCAGTCAAAATTAGCAGGCCGACCCATATAAGGCCTACTTGTGTCAGGTCCATTTAAGCCCATGGCCCATACGAGATGTGCCAATTCAGCCCATCAACGGCCCATTAACGATTTGACACCATTGCAGCCCATCGTCAGTTCGAGCCCGTTAACAACCCACTATATATTTGGGTTCAATATCGGCCTGATGTGGTTTTGGCTTGTTAACGGCCTATTCAAGGGACATGCCAATTTTGAGATGTACGTCTTTCAGCCTTTTAGCGACCCATTTAACTGTTGGGCCAATTTCCAGCCCGGTGTGTCTTTCAGCCTATTAACGACCCATAAATGAGTTGGGCCATTTGTAGTTGGACCTGAGTTTTGTCCTTTTAATGGCCCATGCTCTTCATGGTCCAATACCAGCCTAGTTTCTCTTTCGGCCTGCTAAAGACCCACAACACAGTTGGGCCATATACAGTACGACCTGACTTTCGGCCTCTTAGCGGCCCATGCTCTTTCGGCCCGCTGTCACTTTCGGCCTGCTAAAGGCCCATAGTATAGTTGGGACATATGTAGCCCGACCTTAGTATTGACCTGTTAACGGCCCATGAAATCAAATGGGCCCACCTATTGCCCTCTTCGATGTCGGCCTGTTAATGACCCGGGAGGTAACATGACCGAGCATTAACTGTCGGCTCATTTCAATTATAGCGACCCAATAGAGCTTTCGGCCTGGTCACAGCCCATTTAATTAATGGGCCCACTGAAATTCGAACATGTCTGTAGGCCTAGTTAGATAATTTGAGCCCATTATGACGAGCAATTATGGACAGGACCAAAACCGATCAATCAAAGGCCTATGAGAATTTTGGCACCTGCGAGCCCATTAGGGAAGCCCATTAAGGGCAGTGGGCTGCTTCCTTCATATAGGGCCCATGACTGTTCATGCTAACTAATAATTTCACCGCTTTTTTAGCTTCCTAGCGACCAGTTAGCTGGAATGCGAGGCACGCTAAGCAAACGTATGTCATACAAGGAAAAACATTGCACATCCAGCATATATTACAAGAAATTACATCCATTGGGCGATCAAAGATTGATGCCAGTGCAAATAAATGAACAAAACCTAACGATCTACAACCTCAGAATCTGCAACCTCAGCGCGGATAACACCCATAAGCATGTGAGCAAGTTCTTCCTTCTTTGCTACACTGTGTCTGAAAACATTGATCAGTTGTTGTTGCGCAAGAATGTGCACCTCTGATTCCTCCACAATTTCCATCATTGCTTCAACCCGTAATTGGTTCACAAACATACATTTTTTCTGTTGGATTCGAGGCAAAGGAAACTCAACAGATTCAGATGGTGATTTTGGCAGGCTTGTATTATTGATAGTGGAGAGTGTCTCGACCACTGCATCATAACATAAATTAGGAGGGGAACCGAACGGATTAATCAAGATTTATTGCCATATTACCTGGCCTAGATTTATTAGAAAGAAACAATGGGGTTGCCTTGCTGTTTTCAGAGTTTGTCTTCTTATCTCCAGCAGCCTGCACCAAATTAACACACTAGCCTTGCTATCATTGGCCAGGTCAGATAATAGGAAAGCAACATTGACACGGTGAACATTTGGACAACCAGACCACACCATCCTACACCAAATTAACACAATATGGGACAACTATCATCAGCTAGGTAAGGTAATACTAAAGCAACATTGACACAATGAATGAATGGGCAAGCAGAACAGCACTACAATTTAGTAATGTGCATGATATGAGATAGTACACTCATGCAGCTCAGTATGCAAAACTACCAGGCAGTTTTCCTTAAAAAATCAACATTGTCGCCTTTAATTATACATTTTGCTAAAGTTAAATTTAGATCAGAAAAAGGTTGGATTCACGCCGATTAACAAAATACATGCTGATGTAAAAATATAGTGATATACAACACGTACTCACATCAGCATTGGCGCATAGAGAATTCCCGCAAGATACTTTCCTCGAATATGATCCCAGTATAGAAAGTCTTCTATTCTGTAAGCTTATTTTCCAAAAGAGAGATGGGTAAGAAACATGTAGAAAATATGATCAGAATGCTATAAAATTTCATGTTGCGTGGATATGGACATGCTTCTTAGAATGAACTTGACATATATTTGCAGGACTGGAGCGGACTAGAAAGGCGACTAGTAGTTAGATTTATGTAATGAGTGTCTGTAGGAGACGGCATAAATAGTAGGACTGGGGTTAACTAGCAGCAACAGGTCTCAAAAACTAAAGGGAGAACACAGATGAAAGCTACAGAATATGTATCATTTATACTCGAGATTAACTAGATGGCACACAAAAGTATTAAAGAACAACATAGGTAATACTAGAAGTGGTATAATACTATAATCACCAGCCTATGGGATAACATTGGCTGATGGATGATAACTATGGAACAACGTTACCTAAAGAACAAGTCTCTTATCTGAACTATGGGACATCGTTAACTCCTGAACAAGACCTGTAAGAGATCGGCATGAATATACAGTGAAATGTGATAATCTATTTTCCATGCTTAGATGAATAACAAAGCCATAAATGTTGCACACAAGTAAGATGAAGGTACAACCTCTCTAGCCGCCATCCATAGGAGTGAGAATCATGTGTTGACTTGTCGATGGCCCTGTAGTTGTTGCGGCTGCCCATGTCGGGCACGCACATTCAGTGCAGGGAACTGTTGAGTGGGGACTATAGGTCCCATCTGGTGTATGCTTCCCTTGTTGGAGCAGTTGCGGTGAGAAGGAAGACGATGTGGCTAAAGATGCAGAAAACACATAATGTTAAGAATGACACATATCTCTGATCTGAAGAAATACCCTAAGAGATCAATAGTAAGGTATGAGAGTGGTCACACGTCTGTTGACTGAAAACTAAATTGGGGTCACAAGATTTTATTTTATTTTGGTACTGTATGATCTAAGCCAAATGGCTTGATGGCTGTCTTGTGCCTCCTGGCTGACACCTTTTAGAATCTCCCCCGAAGAGCCAACGATCACCGGTAGAGCAGCCTGCCGCCGTCGTCCCTGGCCGCCAGAGCTTCGACCAAAACCACGCTCCCTGCCCACCACACTGCCATGGTTGCGCCGCCCCGGCCAATCCACAAAGACTCGCCGTCATCCAGATCCAGCGGTGGCAGTACCTTCAACCCATGCAACTCTAAGATAGCCACCTAAGCACTGCTTCCGCGGTGAACTTGCACCCACGCACCCTTATGTTAGACACTAGACAACCGACAACCTAGGAGCTCAGCCACCTCGAGGGGTGTTGCTTCCCATTGGGAATCGATTGGCCCAGAATAAAAATTCAGACAACTGACGCCTAAGTAAAGTGATTTGAGATGAGTGTACGACCTATCTTGTGGCCCGGTGAAGTAGGCAGCTCCAGCTGCCGAGTCGATGAGGCCGGCGCGGTTGTGGACGCTACCGGTGGAAGGAAAGCAGACATGTCATGGTGGTCGATGGATACAGGGAAGCAGCGTTGGGTCTATGGACGCATCCGAAGTTGGGGCCGCTCTGGCACCATGTAGAACAGCAGGGGTGAATCGGCTCCGGTACGGTTCACGCGACCATCGTTGAGGCAGCTCCGGTAGCACGGAGTAAGAGGCACACGGCCTAGTTCACGACGGCAAATGGATAACGTCTACAACATTGGGGAGGAGGGCGGCAGTGAATTTGGTGCGGTGGGGGCGCCATGGAGGAGGGGATGAGGTTTTGTGGCTGGGGAGAAGGGTGCTCCCGGGTAGAAGGTGATCTGGCGCCCACGACGTATGAATGGGGAATTGGGAGGGGGAACCATGTCTTACGGATGCATTTGTCTGAAATGTGGGGGGAGTTACAATTCTACCCCAACCTTTAGGCTTCTGGGCTTGGGTCTGTGTACTGAGGGTCGGGGATAGTAAAGTAACTTTGCTTCTCCCAAATAGTGGGCGCGAGCGATTTCGGGCGAGGAGGGAGTGTTTTGAAATAGTGTGCGCGAGCGATTTCGGGTGAGGAGGGCATGTTTTGAAATAGTGGACGCGAGCGATTTCGGGCGAGGAGAGCGTGTTTTGAAATAGTGGGCGCGAGCGATTTCGGGCGAGGAGAGGGTGTTTTGCCACCCATGGTTTATGAATTATTCGGCACCTGTCATTTCGGCCGAGGAGAAGGCGTGCTTGGATGAAGTTACGAACCTACCCTCGATGTACAACATGCCAATTGATGCGTGTCCCAAATAGGTTGGTAGTTTCGCGTCTCCCATTTATTTGCTTGGGCGAATTCCACCGAGCAGAGGGTGTTTAGCGGTTCGTTCAAATTTTGGGAGAACGAGCATCCACGTCTACCTAGCATCCTCACCAAGTCGATTCGAATCAAATTTTGAAATATTAGCTTGCCATTTCTTTTTTAGATGGTGAGATGATGCTCCGGAGTAATGTGTTTTTACATGCTCATTGCTAATGATTTACTATATGACAAATAGTTGACCTACTCAAAAACGGGAATCAAACCCAAAATGAAATATCTTGATTCAATGAAATAGCTCTTTCACCAGGTCAAAATAGTGAACTAAATCCAGAATTGAACACCTCAACCGAGTAGCATGTTTTATAGTATTATAGTACTCCATGAACATGTTGAAAGTCAAATTAATGAACTTGTTTGATACGCATATCTTTGTTCATGTGTGGATTCTAGACAATATGTTCCCCCATTCAAATATTTGAATGTCAATTTATATTGAAACATGGTTTATATCAGTCTTTGATGCGTAAACGTGACCTCCCCCTCTCCCAGACTCCTGTTCTTTCTCTCACCGACAATCTTCAATTCTATCGCACGCATCCAAACAGAAACCTTGTCGGTCCCTCTCCCTCTCTCTCTCTATCTCTCTCTCTTTGTGTCGGATTACATTTCGGCAAAACCCTTGTTGTTTGAACTCTGGGGTGTGCATGAAGATCTCTCTCCCCCTAGCTCACATTCTCACCTCGATCTCAAAGCCTAGCTCGCCGAACTCAAGGAACAAGAGACACAAGAGTTTATACTGGTTCGGGCCACCGTTGCGATGTAATACCCTACTCCAGTGCGGTGTGATTGCCTTGTAGGCTGGGGATGAACAAGTACAAGGGAAGAACAACCTCCTGAGGAGAGGCGTTCTAGAGCTCGATGAGCTTGTGTGTGTGTGTGGATGGTCTGGTTCCTCTCCAGATCTGCCCTCCTCCCTACAGTGGTGGCTAGTCCTATTTATGAGGCCCGGGTCCTCTTCCCAAATATTAGGCGGGAAGGGCTCCCACAATGGCCAATTTGAAGGGGGGCAACTAGTACAAGCTATCCTGACAAAAGGCGGTCTTCGCCTGCCAAAGGCTTTGGTGGTGACGCCGTCATGGGCTCTGTGATGACCTCTGTCCTGCCGTCCTGCTGGTCTTGGTCTCGTTGCACCGATACGGAAACCTTTGCCTGATGCCTCGGGACTCCTCGCCTGCGCTTGCCTCTTTAGCACCAAAGAGGAAACTGGCACTCTGCACCCGCTGGCGCCCGCCTAGCGTTGGTCGTCATGGCTCACGTCACGCACTCCTCGTGACGTGCCCCTTGCATAGATATCTCCGCTCCTCGGGAGCCAGCCTAGTGAGGCTGCCCCTGAGGAGTTCTTGTGTCGTCCGCCTCGCGAGGCTTGGCCCCTCGCGAGGGTCTTGAGTGTTTGCTGATGAAGATGGGCCATTCCAGGCCTCTGGTGGAGCCACACCCTGGGCCGCAGGCAGGCAAGTCTGGGTACCCCTATTCCCAGGACGCTGACAGTAGCCCCCGGGCCCAAGGTGCGCTCGTACTTGACGTCGCGGCGAAGCCAAGGGTCAAGTGCGGAGCACCGCAGGCCCCAACTGCCTGCAACCTTGATTGATGGATGGCGATTTACCGGTCCTGGGTGTCTCCGCTTCCCCACACTGCCTCGGCAACCGCCCCACTAACAAAACACTAGCGCGCTGCAGTGTCTTCATTGCTTGCCTTCGTCTTGCTCCAGATCCCCTTTCCTGCTCCTTGCTCCCAAGCCTCCAGATCTGCACCAATCCTCCTCCAAGTCCGCCATCGATGGCGCCCAATAAGGCAAAGGCCACCCTTCCGCCCTCCTGGTATGAGCCGTCCCTGAGCGCGCCTAGCATCTAGGAGAAGAACCTTGCCGCCACGCTCCTGATGATGGCGGAGGGCGGCGACGAGAAGAGGAAGACCGCGCTCCAGGTTGGCTCCACTGAGCCGGAGGCGTCGGGCAACACCTTCTATCCCTTCTTCATGAGCAGCGTTGTCGCGAGGTTGGTTCCCCCCTTCTCTGATTTCTTCTACTCCGTCCTCAGCCATTACAAGCTGCATGCCCTCCATCTTCATCCCAACTCTGTCCTCCTTCTGTCGATCTTCGCCTTCTACTGTGAGGCATATGTCCGGGTGATGCCGTCCGTGGCACTGCTGCGCCACTTCTTCTATCTCCGGATCAAGGACGGCCGTTGCTCGGGGTGTGCCAACTTCGTTGCGGATAACAAGACCAATGTGATCTCGAAGGCCGGGAAGAAGGCCGAGGGCTTCAGGAGCAAGTGGGTCCTGATGGAAGCCAAGTGCTCCCACCCCCGGCTAGTGTTGCCGATGAGGATGCCCACCTCTCATGACGGGTGGTTCCACGCGAAGCTCACCGACCCCTGGGCGGAGCGTGTGCTGGAGAAGATGACTGCCGATCTGAATCCTGACGACCCAAATGCGGCGAAACCGACGAGGGCCATGATCGTCAAGGAATTCCTGTCGCAGTGCGTGGCTCCGCTCTAGGCACGCTCGTGCCCCTTGTGAAAGCTCGGGGACGAGGATGACGACCTTCGCCTGCGCCCGGAGGCCTTGTCTGACGAGGAACTGGGCACGGCTCTCCGCTCCTTGGTCGGGGACGACCAGGGGTACCCTCCAGATACCTTTGTTCTGTTGTACCGCCGCCCCGACGGAGGAAGGTTGCCACCGCCCTGCCTGCCTTTGATGGACATGGGCTCGTGCCGCTGGCGCCCTCTGAGGCCCCGATGGAGATGGCTCCGGTGATGGTGTCCTCCGGCGACTCTGATTGGGAGGAGGAGCAGGACTCGGAGGCGACCCCAGAGGGGACCGGGGAGACCTCCCCTCCGCGCAAGGCCGATCTCCTCCGCTCCCTGCCTAATGATGACGACACCGGCGACCACCCGGTGAGGGAGGTCCTGCCCCCTGCTGGGGTCACCACAAGGTCCAAGGTCATCCCCTCAAAGAAGTCGCCGGCTGCGGTTCCGACGAAGAGCAGGTCGGCACTAGTCTCCCGGGGCAACGCTCCTGCCTTGGCGCTGTCTGGTGCTGCCACTGGGTCGGCTGCTGCTTCTTCATCTACTCCTGGAGCCCGCGCACCGGCGCCCCAGACCGCAAGGCCTTTGGGCTCCGCGCTCCTGAAGAGGGTATGGGAGTATGCCGCCGTGGAGCAGTAAACACCTCGTCCTGACTTTGTTCTTGCTCCTGCTTCCGTTACTGCTTCCTGATGTTCTCCTCTTGCATTATTGATACGTCTCCAACGTATCTATAATTTTTTATTGTTCCATGCTATTATATTATCTGCTTTGGATGTTTATGGGCTTTATTATACACTTCTATATTATTTTTGGGACTAACCTATTAACCGGAGGCCCTGCCCAAATTGCTGTTTTCTTGCCTATTTCAATGTTTCGAAGAAAAGGAATATCAAATGGAGTCCAAACGGAATGAAACCTTCAGGAAAGTTATTTTTGGAACAGAAGCAATCCATGAGACTTGGAGTTGACGTCAGGGAAGCTTCGAGGTGGCCACGAGGCAGGGAGGCACACCTGCCCCTGGGCGCGCCCCCACCCTCGTGGGTCCCTTGTGGCTCCCCTGACCGACTTCTTTCACCTATATATGTCCATATACCCTAAAAACATCGAGGAGCAGAATAGATCGGGAGTTCCGCCGCCAGAAGCCTCCGTAGCCACCAAAAACCAATCTAGACCCATTCCAGAACCCTGCCGGAGGGGGAACCCCTCTCCGGTGGCCATCTTCATCATCCCGGTGTTGTCCATGACGAGGAGGGAGTAGTTCTCCCTCGGGGCTGAGGGTATGTACCAGTAGCTATGTGTTTGATGTCTCTCTCTCGTGTTCTTGAGTCGACACGATCTTGATGTATCGCGAGCTTTGCTATTATAGTTGGATCTTATGATGTCCCCCTCTACTCTCTTGTAATGGATTGAGTTTTCCCTTTGAAGTTATCTTATCGGATTGAGTCTTTAAGGATTTGAGAACACTTGATGTATGTCTTGCATGTGCTTATCTGTGGTGACAATGGGATATCACGTGATCCACTTGATGTATGTTTTGGTGATCAACTCGCGAGTTCCGTGACCTCGTGAACTTATGCATAGGGGTTGGCACACGTTTTCGTCTTGACTCTCCGGTAGAAACTTTGGGGCACTCTTTGAAGTTCTTTGTGTTGGTTGAATCGATGAATCTGAGATTGTGCGATGCATATCGTATAATCATACCCACGGATACTTGAGGTGACATTGAAGTATGTAGGTGACATTAGGGTTTTGGTTGATTTGTATCTTAAGGTGTTATTCTAGTGTGAACTCTATGATATATTGAATGGAAAGGATAGTTTCATGTTATTTTACTATGGACTCTTGAATAGATCGATCAGAAAGGATAACTTTGAGGTGGTTTCGTACCCTACAATAATCTCTTTGTTTGTTCTCCACTATTAGTGACTTTGGAGTGACTCTTGTTGAATGTTGAGGGATAGTTATATGATGCAATTATGTTATTATTGTTGAGAGAACTTGCACTAGTGAAACTATGAACCCTAGGCCTTGTTTCAACGCATTGCAATACCGTTTGTGCTCACTTTTATCATTAGTTACCTTGCTGTTTTTATAATTTCAGATTACAAAAACCTATATCTACCATACATATTGCACTTTTATCACCATCTCTTCGCCGAACTAGTGCACCTATACAATATACCGTTGTATTGGGTGTGTTGGGGACACAAGAGACTCTTTGCTATTTGGTAGCAGGGTTGCTTGAGAGAGAACATCTTCATCCTACACCTCCCACGGATTGATAAACCTTAGGTCATCCACTTGAGGGAAATTTGTTACTGTCCTACAAACCTCTGCACTTGGAGGCCCAACGACGTCTACAAGAAGAAGGTTGTGTAGTAGACATCAAGCTCTTTTCTGGCGCCGTTGCCGGGGAGGTTAGCGCTTGAAGGTATATCGTTAGATCTTGCAATCGAATCTTTTTGTTTCTTGTTTTATCACTAATTAGTTTATAAAAGAAAATAAAAAAACATGGAATTGAGGGTGCCTCATATGCTTCATCTTTTTAATGTCTTCCGTGAAAATAAGGATTCCGATAATTGCGCTCATTTGCTCGAGTAAGAATGCATTAGAATGTTTGGCACTAAATATTTGAATGATGAGCATGATTGCAATGTTATTAGTATGAATTCTTTGAATATCCATGATGGTAATGATATGCAAAGCCACAAGCTTGGGGATGCTATGTTTGATGAAGATGATATTTTTGTCCCCCAAGTTTTGATGAGCAAATTTATTATGATGATAGAATGACCCCTATTTATGATGATTACATTGATGAAAGTGGGTTTGGAAGAGTGTCAACTTTAGGAAGTAATGGTCCCACTATTTTGGAGGGTGTTGAATCTTATTGTGATAATTATGAAAGTGGGTTTGGAGAGGTCATGACTTTACTTAGTGAGGGATCCACTATTTCAGAAGAGGTTCCAATTGATTATGTGAACAAGTTGCTATCTAGGATGATTATTGTGATGACTTATATGCTATTAAGAATAATGATAACCATGAAACTTGTCATCATGATTTTAGTTTTCAATTGGATTATGCCTCACATGATAGTTATTTTGTTGAGTTTGCTCCTACTATTCCAAATGAGAAGAATTTTGCTTATGTGGAGAGTAATAAAATTTCTATGCTTGTAGATCATGAAAATAATGATTTAGGTGCTGGTTATATTGTTGAATTCATTCATGATGCTACTGAAAATTATTATGAGGGAGGAATATATGCTTGTATGAATTGCAATAATATCATGTTTCCTCTCTACATGTTGAAAATCTTGAAGTTATGCTTGCTTTACCTTCCTATGCAAGTTGATTCTTGTTCCCACAAGTTGTTTGCTCAAAAAATCCCTATGCATAGGAAGAGGTTTAGACTTAAATGTGCTAGTCATATTTTTCATGATGCTCTCTTTATGTTTCAATTCTTATCTTTTATGCGAGCATCATTGAAATCATCATGCCTAGCTAGGGGCTTTAAACGATAGCGCTTGTTGGGAGGCAACCCAATTTTATTTTTGCTCCTTGCTTTTTGTTCCTGTTCAGTAATAAATAATTCATCTAGCCTCTGTTTAGATGTGGTTTTTTATGTTTCAATTAGTGTTTGGTCCAAGTAAAGCCTTTAGGATCTTCTTGGGTGATTGTTATTTGATCTTGCTGTAAAAAACAGAAAGTATGCGCTCACGAGAATAATTCTCATTTTTTACCAGAGAGCAATAAAATACCAATTCCAACTGCAGTATATCATTAGACAAATTTCCTAGGACTTCATAATTTCTAAGGATTTTTGGAGTTACAGAAGTATTCGGAACCTACAGATTACTACAGCCTGTTCTGTTTTTGGCAGATTCTGTTTTCTATGTGTTGTTTGCTTATTTTGATGAATCTATGAGTAGTATCGGAGGATATGAACCATAGAGAAGTTGGAATACAGTAGGTATTACACCAATATGAATTTAGAATGAGTTCACAACAGTACCTAAGTGGTGATTTATTTTCTTATACTAACGGAGCTTACGAGTTTTTTGTTAAGTTTTGTGTTGTGAAGTTTTCATGTTTTGGGTAAAGACTCGATCGACTATGGAATAAGGAGTGGCAAGAGCCTAACATTGGGGATGCCCAAGGCACCCCAAGGCAATATTCAAGGACAACTAAGAGCCTAAGCTTGGGGATGCCCCGGAAGGCATCCCCTCTTTCGTCTTCGTTCATCGGTAACTTTACTTGGAGCTATATTTTTATTCACCACATGATATGTGTTTTGCTTGGAGCTTCAATTTTTTTTAGGATTTGCTTGCTGTTATTTAGAACAATGTTTTGCATCTTTTATTTCAATAAAAGTGGCATTGATAGTCTTTACTATTCCTATTTTACAAGTCCACATGTTGCTCTTTGAAAACAGAAAGTTTACCAAAAATTCCCTAGAAAAGTCAGAATGTGATAAAATGTTGAAACCTTTTGCATAATAAGCTCTGATAAATTTACTACAGTGGGAATTTTCTTTCATAATTTTTGGAGGTAGGGAAGTATGGATCTTGCTGCACTCTTTACAGAATGTCTTGTTTAGGCAGATTGCTATTATGTTTGCATTGTTTGCATACGTTTGCTTCTTTAACGATTCTATTTGAGGATAGGACTATTAAATATGCGGAGGCATTTAGTATGCAATGTTGATTAATAATTTTAGTGATTTGCTACAGAAGAGTATGATAAGGTTTTTGCATTGGTTTATACTAACTTATCTCACGAGTCCTTGTTGAGTTTTGTGTGGATGAAGCTTTTGACCGTGATATGAGAGGAATTAAGGAGACACAAAAGCTCAAGCTTGGGGATGACCAAGGCATCCCAATATAATATTTCAAGAAGTCTCAAGCGTCTAAGCTTGGGGATGCCCCGGTTGGCATCCCACCTTTCTTCTTCAACAACTATCGGTTAGTATCGGTTGATCCTAAGTTTTTGCATCTTCACATGATGTTTGCTATTCTTAGATGTCATTTTATTTTGTTTTGCTTGCTGTTGAATAAAGTATTAAGATCTTAAATTATTAAATGTTAGAGAGTCTTCACATAGTTGCATAATTATTCGACTACTCATTGATCTTCACTTATATCTTTTGGAGTAGTTTCTCATTTGCTCTAGTGCTTCACTTATATCCTTTTAGAGAAAGGTGGTGGCTTTATTTTATAGAAATTAATGAACTCTCATGCTTCACTTATATCATTTTGAGAGTCTTTAGAACAACATGGTAGTTTGCTTTGGTTATGAAACTAGTCCTAATATGATAGGCATCCAAGTGGGATATAATAAAAACTTTCATAAAAAGTGCATTGAATACTATGAGAAGTTTGATACTTGATGATTGTTTTGAGATATGAAGATGGTAATATTAGAGTCATGCTAGTGAGTAGTTGTGAATTTGAGAAATACTTGTGCTAAAGTTTGTGATTCCCTAGCATGCACGTATGGTGAACCGTTATGTGATGAAGTCGGAGCATGATTTATTTATTGATTGTCTTCCATATGAGTGGCGGTAGGGGACGAGCGATGGTCTTTTCCTACCAATCTATCCCCCTAGGAGCATGCGCGTAGTACTTTGTTTCGATAACTAATAGATTTTTGCAATAAGTATGTGAGTTCTTTATGACTAATGTTGAGTCCATGGATTATACGCACTCTCACCCTTCCACAATTGCTAGCCTCTATAGTACCACACAACTTTCGCCGGTACCATAAACCCACCATTTATATTCCTCAAAATAGCCACCATACCTACCTATTATGGCATTTCCATAGCCATTCCGAGATATATTGCCATGTAACTTTCCACTGTTCTGTTTATTATGACACGCTTCCTCATTGTCATATTGCTTTGCATGATCATGTAGTTGACATCGTATTTGTGGCAAAGCCACCATTCATAATTCTTTCATACATGTCACTCATGAGTCATTGCACATCCCGGTACACTGCCGGAGGCATTCATATAGAGTCATATTTTGTTCTAAGTATCGAGTTGTAATTCTTGAGTTGTAAGTAAATAAAAGTGTGATGGTCATCATTATTAGAGCATTGTCCCATGTGAGGAAAGGATAATGGAGACTATGATTCCCCCACAAGCCGGGATGAGACTCCAGACGAAAAATAAAAAAGAAGAGAAAAAGAGGCCATAAAAAAAGAGAAGGCCCCAAAAAACAAAAAAAAAACAAAAAAATGAGAGAAAAAGAGAGAAGGGGCAATGCTACTATCCTTTTACCACACTTGTGCTCCAAAGTAGCACCATGATCTTCATGATAGAGAGTCTCCTATGTTGTCACTTTCATATACTAGTGGGAATCTTTCATTATAGAACTTGGCTTGTATATTCAATGATGGGCTTCCTCAAAATACCCTAGGTCTTCGTGAGAAAGCGAGTTGGATGCACACCCACTAGTTTCTTTTGTTGAGCTTTCATACACTTATATCTCTAGTGCATCCGTTGCATGGCAATCCCTACTCACTCACATTGATATCTATTGATGGGCATCTCCATAGCCCGTTGATACGCCTAGTTGATGTGATACTATCTTCTCCTTTTTGTCTTCTCCACAACCACCATTCTATTCCACCATAGTGCTATGTTGTAACACCCACGATGCGGCTATATCTCCCACGTGTCGGAGCACGACTTAGAGGCATAACCGCATGGTAGGCATGTCGCAAGAGGGGTAATCTTTACACATCCCATATACTGAATAAGAAAGAGGTACATAGTTGGCTTACAATCACCACTTCACACAATACATAAATATAGCATTACATCATCCAGAATACAATCAAGGTCCGACTACGGAACCAAAATAAAGACAACCCCAAATGCATATGATACCCGATCGCCCCAACTGGACTCCACTACTGATTGTCTGGAAAAGAAACGTAGTAACGTCCCGAGTCCTCGTCGAACTCGCACTTGAGTTCGGTCGCATCCCCTGGAATGGCATCATCGGCACCTGCATCTGGTTTTGGAAGTAATCTGTGAGTCACGGGGACTCAGCAATCTCACACCCTCGCGATCAAGACTATTTAAGCTTAAGGGTAGGGAAAGGTAGTGAGGTGGAGCTGCAGAAACCACTAGCATATATGGTGGCTAAAATACACAAATGAGAGCGAGAAGAGGAGCAAAGCACGACCGAGAAGCTATAAGATCAAGAAGTGATCCTAGAACTACTTACGTTCAAGCATAGCACGAGACCTTGTTCTCTTCCCGGACTCCGCCGAAAAGAGATCATCACGGTTACACACTCTGTTGATTCATTTTATTAAGTTAAGTGTCAAGTTTTCTACAACCGGATATTAACAAATTCCCATCTGCCCATAACCGCGGGCACGGCTTTCGCAAGTTCAAAACCCTACAGGGGTGTCCCAACTTAGTCCATCACAAGCTCTCACGGTCAACGAAGGATATTCCTTCTCCCAGGACGACCCGATCAGACTCGGAATCCCGGTTACAAGATATCGCGACAATGGTAAAACAAATCCAGCAAAACCGCCCGATGTGCCACCAAATCCCGCTAGGAGTCACACGTATCTCGTTCTCTGGGCACACCGGATGAGACATCCTACGAGTAAAACCAACCCTCAAGTTGCCCCGAGGTGGCCCCGCAGTCTACTCGTTTCGGACCAACACTTAGAGGAGCACTGGCCCGGGGGGGGGGGGTTAAATAAAGATGACCCTCGGGCTCGCGAAAACCCAAGGGAAGGTTATAGGTTGTTAGGCAAAAGTAAAACCAAGGTTGGGCCTTGCTGGAGGAGTTTTATTCAAGGCGAACTGTCAAGGGGTTCCCATTATAACCCAACCGCGTAAGGAACGCAAAATGAAGGAACATAACACCGGTATGACGGAAACTAGGGCGGCAAGAGTGGAACAAAACACCAGGCATAAGGCCGAGCCTTCCACCCTTTACCAAGTATATAGGTGCATTAAAGTAAACAAGATATAATAATGATATGCCATCAATAAATATGTTCCAATAAGGAACAAACTCCAATCTTCACCTGCAAATAGCAACGCTATAAGAGGGGATGAGCAAAGCGGTAACATAGCCAAACAATGGTTTGCTAGGACAAGGTGGGTTAGAGGTTTGACATGGCAATATGGGAGGCATGATAAAGCATGTGGTAGGTATCGAGGCATAGGCATAGCAATAGGGTGAGCAACTAGCAAGCAAAGATAGAAGTGATCTCGAGGGTATGGTCATCTTGGCTGCAAAGTTCTCTGGGTTGACGTAAGCTTGATCCTCGTAAGCGTACTCAATGGGTTCCTCGATCACGTACTCGTCTCCCGACTCTAATCAAAGCAAGAACACAAGCAAAGGGAACCACAATCAACCACGGTGCAATGCGCAAGCAACATGATGCAAAACATGGCATGATATGCGGGATGTAATATGCAATGCATATGCGTGCTCCAGAAGGAAAAGATTGAACCAGGCCTCAACTTGGCAAGCCAAGTGCGTCGCTGGAAAGATGAGTTGATTTCGGTCGAAATCGATATGAAGATCACCGGAAATGGATGCACGGTTTGCAAATGGCAAGCGAAACAATAATGGCACAATTCTGCGATTAACAGCATGATGCCATCTAAAATGCTACAAGAAACTAAGCTACTGCACTCTAACATAGCAACAAAGCACATGCCAGTGATCCACTCAAGATGCTTGACAAAATATGAACACTAAGCTACGACTAAATCACAAAATAGCAGGCTCAAACAAGCATGGCAAAAGTGCAAAAGATAATAGCATCACAGACTTAGTGAAAATAACAACATGCCAGGAATTAACATCAGGAAGCAATGCTTAGAGTAAGATAACAACATGCTACATGATCAGATCATAGCAATCCAAGGCATGTCATGAATCTACTCAAAGCATATAACAAAAGTCCCTTACTGACCATAAGCCAAAAGGGATTAGAAAATATGATGGCACCCACGTAAACATAGCAAGTTTCGTTAACAGATTCAGACTTAGCAGAAAACTGGACATGGCAAAAACAGAGTTACGAAGGCATGTTTGCGAGCTCGATGGACTCACCACAAGGCACTGCATGACAAACTAAGCATGCACCCAGCAAGAAGACATGATCATGAAGCAAAGCAAAGCAATAACAAGTTCATAGCATGCATGGATCAATCTACAACAACCTTGGCAAAATTGATTAACACGTAAACAATCTGCCAGGAACATTTTATAGCAAAAGTAGAGAAAGATTGAGTCATTCTAGGGTACTTCATAATTGCAAACAAAGACATGGATGGATAGAACATAACAATATCTCAAAATCATCCTTAGTGAACATGCTCAAAAGAGGCATGGATCACTCTGTAGCAACATGAATACATGGCATAAAAATAACATCAGGGAAATGACTTGGAAGAATTCTAAGTCCCTGAAATCAGCAACATCACGAGAGCTACTTCGCATGCATGTGCTAGTCACCACATTGATCACAAAAATACATGGCATACACCCCTGTAAAGATGGCATGGCATAGCCCAAAACATATGCAGGGCTCAAGTTCATAGGAGGCACACAATAATCATGGCAAAAATGACAAATGCCCATAATCTGTTAAGAAACATAATCTAACATTTTATAGCACTCTTGCACCAGCATTTTAGGCATCAAGATGGACACAAACAAGCATGGTTCAATGGAACAAAATGAAGAGGGCATCCTAACGAACATTTCAGTATATTACACGCCCAAAAACGGAGCTACGGATGCAGAGATATGGCATGATGAATAATGCTCTAGGATGTAAAAATAAATGGACTTGGTGGAAAATAGAAGTCAACCCTAGGGTTGCACAGATCTAGATCCAGCGCGCGGGCTTCGAGGTTCATCGGGGTGGTGCTCACCGGAGTTGGAGGGAGACGGGGCGGCCTCAGATCCGGTCGGAGGCCGGCCGACGACGAGGTAGCGAGCGGTGGTCCGGCGAGGAGGCGGGAGGCGGTGGCCGGATGGGCTTCGGGCGGCGTGGCAGCGCCGGCGAGGAGGGAGTGCGGCGACGCGGCGAAGGCAGGCGTGGGGCAGCGCGGGCACTCCGGAGGACGCGGGCGGCGGGGTGGAGGCGATGGGCCTCGCGGGCCTGCTGCGGGCTCGCGGGCCGGCGGCGGTGGGCGGCGGTGAGGCGACAGGTGGCGACAGCGGGTTTGTCCGGGCGGCGGTGCAGACACGTCCGGCCGTCTCGGACGTGTCCATCGGTGGCGGGGGAAGAAAACTAGGGTTTGGGACCCGAAAATGAAGGAGGGGGCACATATTTATAGCTAGAGGGAGTTTGGAGAGTCCAAATGGAGTGCGGTTTTCGACCACACGATCGTGATTGAACGACCAAGAGGATGGAGGGAGTTTGGATGGGTTTTGGGCCACTTTGAAGGGGTGTTGGGCTGCAACACACACGAGGCCTTTACGTGTAACACCCACGATGCGGCTATATCTCCCACGTGTCGGAGCACGACTTAGAGGCATAACCGCCTTGTAGGCATGTCGCAAGAGGGGTAATCTTTACACATCCCATGTACTTAATAAGAAAGAGGTACAGAGTTGGCTTACGATCGCCACTTCACACAATACATGAATATAGCATTACATCATCCAGAATACAATCAAGGTCCGACTACGGAACCAAAATAAAGACAACCCCAAATGCATAAGATCCCCGATCGCCCCAACTAGGCTCCACTACTGATCGTCTGGAAAGGAAATGTAGTAACGTCCTGAGTCCTCGTCAAACTCCCACTTGAGTTCAGTCGCATCTCCTGGAATGGTATCATCGGCACTTGCATCTGGTTTTTGGAAGTAATCTGTGAGTCACGGGGACTCAGCAATCTCACACCCTCGCGATCAAGACTATTTAAGCTTATGGGAAGGAAAAGGTAGTGAGGTGGAGTTGCAGCAAGCACTAGCATATATGGTGGCTAACTTACACAAATGAGAGCGAGAAGAGAAGGCAAAGCACGGTCGAGAAGCTACAAAGATCAAGAAGTGATCCTAAAACTACTTACGTTCAAGCATAACACGAGACTGTGTTCTCTTCCCGGACTCCGCCGAAAAGAGACCATCACGGCTACACACGCTGTTGATTCATTTTAATTAAGTTAAGTATCTAGTTTTCTACAACCGGATATTAACAAATTCTCATCTGCCCATAACCGCGGGCATGACTTTCGAAAGTTCAAATCCCAGCAGGGGTGTCCCAACTTAGCCCATCACAAGCTCTCACGGTCAACGAAGGATATTCCTTCTCCCAGGATGACCCGATTAGACTCAGAATCCCGGTTACAAGACATTTGGACAGTGGTAAAACAAGACCAACAAAGCCAACCGAATGTGCCGACAAATCCCGATAGGAGCTGCACATATCTCGTTCTCAGGGCACACCGGATGGGCAAGATGTCGGGTTAGCATAGACCCTGGTTGCCCAGGGGGCACCAGACATCGCCCAATTTGGACCAACACTTAGAGAAGTACTGGCCCCGGGTGGGGGGGGGGTTAAAATAAAGATGACCCTTGAGTCCGCGAAACCCAAGGGAAAAAGGCTAGGTGGCAAATGGTAAAACCAAGGTTGGGCCTTGCTGGAGGAGTTTTATTCAAGGCGAACTGTCAAGGGGTTCCCATTATAACCCAACCGCGTAAGGAACGCAAAATGAAGGAACATAACACCGGTATGACGGAAACTAGGGCGGCAAGAGTGGAACAAAACACCAGGCATAAGGCCGAGCCTTCCACCCTTTACCAAGTATATAGGTGCATTAAAGTAAACAAGATATAATAATGATATGCCATCAATAAATATGTTCCAATAAGGAACAAACTCCAATCTTCACCTGCAAATAGCAACGCTATAAGAGGGGATGAGCAAAGCGGTAACATAGCCAAACAATGGTTTGCTAGGACAAGGTGGGTTAGAGGCTTGACATGGCAATATGGGAGGCATGATAAAGCATGTGGTAGGTATCGAGGCATAGGCATAGCAATAAAGCGAGCAACTAGCAAGCAAAGATAGAAGTGATTTCGAGGGTATGGTCATCTTGCCTGCAAAGTTCTCCGAGTTGACATAAGCTTGATCCTCGTAAGCATACTCAATGGGTTCCTAGATCACGTACTCATCTCCCGGCTCTACCCAAGGCAAGAATACAAGCAAGGGAAACACAATCAACCACGATGCAATGCGCAAGCAACATGATGCAAAACATGGCATGATATGCGGGATGTAATATGCAATGCATATGCGTGCTTCGGAAGGGAAAGATTGAACCAGACCTCAACTTGGCAAACCAAGAGTGCCGCTGGAAAGGTGGATTGATTTCGGTCGAAATTGATATAAAGATCGCCAAAATCGGATGTACGGTTTGCAAATGGCAAGCAAAACAATAATGGCACTATTCCGCGATTAACAACACGATGCCATTTAAATGCAACAAAAAAATAAGCTACTGCACTCTAACATAGCAACAAAACACATTGCAGTGATCCACTCAAGATGCTTGACAAAAGATGAACACTGAGCTACGGCTAAATCACAAAATAGCAGGTTCAAACAAGCATGGCAAAAGTGCAAAAGATATCAGCTTCTCAGACTTAGTGAAAATAACAACATGCCAGGAATTAACATCAGGAAGCAATGCTTAGAGCAAGATAACAACATGCTACATGATCAGATCATAGCAATCCAAGGCATGTCATGAATCTACTCAAAGCATATAACAAAAGTCCCTTACTGACCATAAGCCAAAAGGGATTAGAAAATATGATGGCACCCACGTAAACATAGCAAGTTTCGTTAACAGATTCAGACTTAGCAGAAAACTGGACATGGCAAAAACAGAGTTACGAAGGCATGTTTGCGAGCTCGATGGACTCACCACAAGGCACTGCATGACAAACTAAGCATGCACCCAGCAAGAAGACATGATCATGAAGCAAAGCAAAGCAATAACAAGTTCATAGCATGCATGGATCAATCTACAACAACCTTGGCAAAATTGATTAACACGTAAACAATCTGCCAGGAACATTTTATAGCAAAAGTAGAGCAAGATTGAGTCATTCTAGGGTACTTCATAATTGCAAACAAAGACATGGATGGATAGAACATAACAATATCTCAAAATCATCCTTAGTGAACATGCTCAAAAGAGGCATGGATCACTCTGTAGCAACATGAATACATGGCATAAAAATAACATCAGGGAAATGACTTGGAAGAATTCTAAGTCCCTGAAATCAGCAACATCACGAGAGCTACTTCGCATGCATGTGCTAGTCACCACATTGATCACAAAAATACATGGCATACACCCCTGTAAAGATGGCATGGCATAGCCCAAAACATATGCAGGGCTCAAGTTCATAGGAGGCACACAATAATCATGGCAAAAATGACAAATGCCCATAATCTGTTAAGAAACATAATCTAACATTTTATAGCACTCTTGCACCAGCATTTTAGGCATCAAGATGGACACAAACAAGCATGGTTCAATGGAACAAAATGAAGAGGGCATCCTAACGAACATTTTGGTATATTACACGCCCAAAAACGGAGCTACGGATGCAGAGATATGGCATGATGAATAATGCTCCAGGATGTAAAAATAAATGGACTTGGTGGAAAATAGAAGTCAACCCTAGGGTTGCACAGATCCAGATCCAGCGCGCGGGCTTCGAGGTTCATCGGGGTGGTGCTCACCGGAGTTGGAGGGAGACGGGGCGGCCTCAGATCCGGTCGGAGGCCGGCCGACGATGAGGTAGCGAGCGGTGGTCCGGCGCGGAGGCGGGAGGCGGTGGCCGGATGGGCTTCGGGCGGCGTGGCAGCGCCGGCGAGGAGGGAGTGCGGCGACGCGGCGAAGGCAGGCGTGGGGCAGCGCGGGCACTCCGGAGGACGCGGGCGGCGGGGTGGAGGCGATGGGCCTCGCGGGCCTGCTGCGGGCTCGCGGGCCGGCGGCGGTGGGCGGCGGTGAGGCGACAGGTGGCGACAGCGGGTTTGTCCGGGCGGCGGTGCGGACACGTCCGGCCGTCTCGGACGTGTCCATCGGTGGCGGGGGAAGAAAACTAGGGTTTGGGACCCGAAAATGAAGGAGGGGGGCACATATTTATAGCTAGAGGGAGTTTGGAGAGTCCAAATGGAGTGCGGTTTTCGTCCACACGATCGTGATTGAACGACCAAGAGGATGGAGGGAGTTTGGATGGGTTTTGGGCCACTTTGAAGGGGTGTTGGGCTGCAACACACACGAGGCCTTTACGTGTAACACCCACGATGCGGCAATATCTCCCACGTGTCGGAGCACGACTTAGAGGCATAACCGCCTTGTAGGCATGTCGCAAGAGGGGTAATCTTTACACATCCCATGTACTTAATAAGAAAGAGGTACAGAGTTGGCTTACAATCGCCACTTCACACAATACATGAATATAGCATTACATCATCCAGAATACAATCAAGGTCCGACTATGGAACCAAAATAAAGACAACCCCAAATGCATAAGATCCCCGATCGCCCCAACTAGGCTCCACTACTGATCGTCTGGAAAGGAAACATAGTAACGTCCTGAGTCCTCGTCAAACTCCCACTTGAGTTCAGTCGCATCTCCTGGAATGGTATCATCGACACTTGCATCTGGTTTTTGGAAGTAATCTGTGAGTCACGGGGACTCAGCAATCTCACACCCTCGCGATCAAGACTATTTAAGCTTATGGGAAGGAAAAGGTAGTGAGGTGGAGTTGCAGCAAGCACTAGCATATATGGTGGCTAACTTACACAAATGAGAGCGAGAAGAGAAGGCAAAGCACGGTCGAGAAGCTACAAAGATCAAGAAGTGATCCTAAAACTACTTACGTTCAAGCATAACACGAGACTGTGTTCTCTTCCCGGACTCCGCCGAAAAGAGACCATCACGGCTACACACGCTGTTGATTCATTTTAATTAAGTTAAGTATCTAGTTTTCTACAACCGGATATTAACAAATTTCCATCTGCCCATAACCGCGGGCACGACTTTCGAAAGTTCAAATCCCAGCAGGGGTGTCCCAACTTAGCCCATCACAAGCTCTCACGGTCAACGAAGGATATTCCTTCTCCCAGGATGACCCGATTAGACTCAGAATCCCGGTTACAAGACATTTGGACAGTGGTAAAACAAGACCAACAAAGCCAACCGAATGTGCCGACAAATCCCGATAGGAGCTGCACATATCTCGTTCTCAGGGCACACCGGATGGGCAAGATGTCGGGTTAGCATAGACCCTGGTTGCCCAGGGGGCACCAGACATCGCCCAATTTGGACCAACACTTAGAGAAGTACTGGCCCCGGGTGGGGGGGGGTTAAAATAAAGATGACCCTTGAGTCCGCGAAACCCAAGGGAAAAAGGCTAGGTGGCAAATGGTAAAACCAAGGTTGGGCCTTGCTGGAGGAGTTTTATTCAAGGCGAACTGTCAAGGGGTTCCCATTATAACCCAACCGCGTAAGGAACGCAAAATCAAGGAACATAACACCGGTATGACAGAAACTAGGGCGGCAAGAGTGGAACAAAACACCAGGCATAAGGCCAAGCCTTCCACCCTTTACCAAGTATATAGATGCATTAAAGTGAACAAGATATAATAATGATATCCCAACAATAATCATGTTCCAACAAGGAACAAACTCCAATCTTCACCTGCAACTAGCAACGCTATAAGAGGGGCTGAGCAAAGTGGTAATATAGCCAAACAATAGTCTGCTAGGACAAGGTGGGTTAGAGGCTTGACATGGCAATATGGGAGGCATGATAAAGCATGTGGTAGGTATCGAGGCATAGGCATAGCAATAAAGCGAGCAACTAGCAAGCAAAGATAGAAGTGATTTCGAGGGTATGGTCATCTTGCCTGCAAAGTTCTCCGAGTTGACATAAGCTTGATCCTCGTAAGCATACTCAATGGGTTCCTAGATCACGTACTCATCTCCCGGCTCTACCCAAGGCAAGAATACAAGCAAGGGAAACACAATCAACCACGATGCAATGCGCAAGCAACATGATGCAAAACATGGCATGATATGCGGGATGTAATATGCAATGCATATGCGTGCTTCGGAAGGGAAAGATTGAACCATACCTCAACTTGGCAAACCAAGAGTGCCGCTGGAAAGGTGGATTGATTTCGGTCGAAATTGATATAAAGATCGCCGAAATCGGATGTACGGTTTGCAAATGGCAAGCAAAACAATAATGGCACTATTCCGCGATTAACAACACGATGCCATTTAAATGCAACAAAAAAATAAGCTACTGCACTCTAACATAGCAACAAAGCACATTGCAGTGATCCACTCAAGATGCTTGACAAAAGATGAACACTGAGCTACGGCTAAATCACAAAATAGCAGGTTCAAACAAGCATGGCAAAAGTGCAAAAGATATCAGCTTCTCAGACTTAGTGAAAATAACAACATGTCAGGATTTAACATCAGGAAGCAATGTTTAGAGCACGATAAGAACATGCTATAGTATCAGATAATAGCAAAGCAAGGCATGGCATGAATCTACTCAAAGCATATAACAAAAGTCCCTTACTAACCATAAGCCAAAAAGGATCAGAAAATATGATGGCACCCATGTAAACATATCAAGTTTCGTTAACAGATTCAGACTTAGTAGAAAACTGGACATGGCAAAAACAGAGTTACGTAGGCATGTTTGCGAGCTCGATGCACTCATATCAAGGCATTGCATGACAAACTAAGCATACACCCGGCAATAAGACATGTTCAAGAAGCTAACCATGGCAATAACCGTCACATAGCATGCATGGATCAACTACAACAACCGTGGCAAAATTGATTAACACGTAAACAGTCTGCCAGGGACATTTTATAGCAAAAACAGAGCAAGATCGAGTCATGCTAGGTTACTCCATAATTGCAAACAAAGACATGGATGTATAGACATACCAATATTTCAAAATCACCCTTACTGAACATGCTCAAAAGAGGCATGGATCACTCTGTAGCAACATGAATACATGGCATAAAAATAACATCAGGGAAATGACTTAGAAGAATTCTAAGTCCCTGAAAACAGCAACATCACGAGAGCTACTTTGCATGCATGTGCTAGTCACCACAGTGATCACCAAAATACATGGCATACACCCATATAAAGATGGCATGGCATAGCCCAAAACACATGTAGGGCTCAAGTTCATAAGAGGCACACAATAATCATGGCAAAAATGACAAATGCTCATAAACTGATAAGAATCAGGAACTAACATTTTATAGAACTATTGCAACAACATTTTAGGCATCAAGATGGACTCAAACAAGCATGGTGCAATGGAACAAAATGAAGAGGACAACCAGATGAACATTTTGATATCTCATACACATCAAACGGAGCAGCATGCATGAAGTTATGGCAGTTCAAACATGCACACATAAAGTGAAAATCCCGGGACTTAGCCAAAAATATACCCTCGTGGAAAACTGGACGGGACGGTTCGGGGATGAGCAGATCCGGGACGGGGCGGCGTTTGGATGGCGGCCTAGTGGATCTCGTCCCGATCCGGGGGGGGGGGGCTCGCCGGAGTTGACCGGGGAGGTGGCCGGAGATGGCGGCAGCGAGCGGGGCCGACGAGGTGCGGGACGAGCGGTGGCACGCGGGGGTGCACGGGAGCACGCGGCGGCGAGCGGGGCCGGCTAGGAAGGAGACGGGCGGAGCTCGGCTCGCTGGGGGGAGGAGCAGGGCGGCCCGACCCTCGGGTGGCTGGCGGCGAGGTCGCCGGAGACTCATGCGGTAGGGCTGACGAGGAAGGAGACGGGCGGTGCGGCGCGGTTCGGGCCCAGATCCGTCCCGGGCGGGCCGGCTTTGGGCTTCCGCGGGCCCAGCGGCGAAGTGGGCGTGGGGTGGCGACGTGGCGAGAAGAGGTTGGCTGCGGGAGACGGCGCGGACATGTCCGGCCGTCAGGCGGATGCGTCCGGCGGCGGGGTGGGGAGGATCTAGGGTTTCACCTGCGATTTTGAACGGGGAAGACCTATTTATAGCTAGAGGGGGCTAGGAGAGTCCAAATGAGGTGCGGTTTTCGGCCACGCGATCATGATCGAATGACCGAGAGGATGGAGGGGTTTTAGATGGGATTTGGGCTACTTTGAAAAGGGTGTTAGGCTGCAACACACACGAGGCCTTTACGGTTCCTCGGTTAACCGTTGGAGTATCAAACGAACTCCAAATGGCACGAAACTTGACAGGCAGTCTACCGGTAGTGTACCAAGGCCACTTGGCAAGTCTCGGTCCAATCCGAGAATGTTTTACACCCGCACACGAAAAGAGGCAAAAAGGGGGCGCAGGAGGACGTAGGAGTGCCAGAATGCAAAACGGACAAAGGGGAAAATGCTCGGATGCATGAGACGAACACGTATGCGAATGGGATGCACATGATGATATGATATGAGATACATGACATGGAAAAAAAATGCAAAACGAAGACAAAACCCAAACACGAGGGAATATCATAACTTAGTGCCTAAAATGGCAAGAGTTGGAATACAAATATGGCAAGTTACATATGAGGCGTTACATTACGGTTCCTCGGTTAATCGTTGGAGTATCAAACGGACTCCAAATGGCACGAAACTTGACAGACGGTCTACCGGTAGTGTACCAAGGCCGCTTGGCAGATCTCGGTCCAATCCGAGAATTTTTAACACTCGCACACGAAAAGGGGCAAAAGGGGACGCCGGAGGACGTAGGAGTGCTGGAATGCAAAATGGACAACGGGGAAAATGCTCGGATGCATGAGACGAACACGTATGCAAATGACATGCACATGATGACATGATATGAGATGCATGACATGGATAAAATGCAAAACGAAGACAAAACCCAACCACGAGGGAATATCATAACTTAGAGCCGAAAAAGGCAAGAGTTGGAATACAAATATGGCAAGTTACATATGGGGCGTTACAACACTCCACCACTACGAAAGGATCTCGTCCCAAGATCTTGGACTGGAAAAACTCCGGATATTTGGAACGGAGGTGGTCCTCGCGTTCCCAGGTGGCTTCTCGGTCGGAATGATGTGACCACTTCACTTTCAGGAATTTGATAGACTTGTTGCGGGTCTTGCATTCAGTTTCTTCAAGAATAGCAACGGAATGCTCATGATAAGACATGCATTCTTGGAGATCAATCTCTTCGAAGTTGATGGTGCGGTCAGGAGTCTTGAAACACTTGCGAAGCTGAGACACGTGAAACACATCATGCACATTTGCAAAGTTGGACAGAAGTTCAAGTCGATAGGCGAGATTGCCTCTTTTGCCAATGATCTTGAAAGGACCCACATATATAGGGGCAAGCTTCCCTTTGATACCTAAGCAATGAGTACCTTTCATTGGAGAGACACAGAGGTAGACATGGTCTCCGATCTCGAAAGCCAAGTCATGATGCTTGCTATCATAGTAACTCTCTTGGCGCGATTGTGCGACTTTGAGATTTTCACGAATGACTTTGCACATTTCTTCAGCCTCTGTGATCAAGTCATTGCCAAGAAGTTGGCGTTCACCAGTCTCTGACCAATTAAGAGGAGTACGACACTTTCTGCCATAGAGAATCTCGAATGGGGCCTTGCCCGAACTCGCTTGGAAGCTGTGGTTGTAGGAGAACTCGGCATATGGAAGACAATCTTCCCACTTCATGCCGAAAGAAATGACACAAGCCCTGAGCATATCTTCAAGAATTTGATTTACTCGCTCGACTTGTCCACTAGTTTGAGGATGAAAGGCTGTGCTGAAGCAAATGTTGGTGCCCACGGCTTTCTAAAAGGAATCCCAGAACTTAGAGGTAAAGATTCTTCCATGATCTGAAGATATCAACTGTGGAATGCCGTGCAAAGAGACAATCCTGGAGGTATATAGCTCTGCCATCTGAGCTGCTCTGATATATTCTTTAATAGGAAGAAACTGAGCCACTTTAGTGAGCTTGTCGATGACGACGAAGATAGCATCATTGCCACGCTTGGACTTGGGAAATCCAGTCACGAAGTCCATCTCAATATGGTCAAACTTCCATTCTAGAATGGTAAGAGGTTGGAGGAGACCAGCTGGCCGTTGGTTTTCTGCTTTCACTCTTCTGCAGACATCACATTCATTCATGAACTGAGCAATCTCGCACTTCATTCGAGTCCACCAATACGACTGCTTGAGGTCATGGTACATCTTAGTACTTCCAGGGTGAATAGAAAGGAGTGAATTGTGAGCCTCGTTCATAATGACTTTACGAAGGTCACCATTAGGAAAAACAATGCGATCGTCGAAGAATAGAGTATCTTTGTCATCAAGGCGATAGCACTTCTACTTGGGTTGGCTGTTGGCAATCCCAATCTTCACCTTCTTCACCATGGCATCAAGAAGTTGAGCCACACGAATCTGATCTTCCAAAGTAGGAGAGACTTGGAGGTTGGCAAGGAATCCTTGAGGAACAACTTGGAGATTAAGTTTGCGGAAAGCTTCACAAAGGTCTAGTTGGAAGGGCTTGAGAATCAAACTGTTGCAGTAAGCCTTCTTGCTTAAAGCGTCATCAATGACATTGGCCTTGCCTAGAGTATATTCGATACTCGGATTCATTATTAGAGCATTGTACCATGTGAGGAAAGGATAATGGAGACTATGATTCCCCCACAAGTCGGGATGAGACTCCGGATGAAAAATAAAAAAGAAGAGAAAAATAGGGCATAAAAAAAGAGAAGCCCCCCCCCCCAAAAAAACCAAAAAAAAACAAAAAAAATGAGAGAAAAAGAGAGAAGGGGCAATGCTACTATCCTTTTACCACACTTGTGCTTCAAAGTAGCACCATGATCTTCATGATAGAGAGTCTCCTATGTTGTCACTTTCATATACTAGTGGGAGTCTTTCATTATAGAACTTGGCTTGTATATTCAATGATGGGCTTCCTCAAAATGCCCTAGGTCTCCGCGAGCAAGCGAGTTGGATGCACACCCACTAGTTTCTTTTGTTGAGCTTTCATACACTTATAGCTCTAGTGCATCCGTTGCATGGCAATCCCTACTCACTCACATTGATATCTATTGATGGGCATCTCCATAGCCTGTTGATACGCCTAGTTGATGTGATACTATCTTCTCCTTTTTGTCTTCTCCACAACCACCATTCTATTCCACCATAGTGCTATGTTGTAACACCCACGATGCGGCTATATCTCCCACGTGTCAGAGCATGACTTAGAGGCATAACCGCATGGTAGGCATGTCGCAAGAGGGGTAATCTTTACACATCCCATATACTGAATAAGAAAGAGGTACAGAGTTGGCTTACAATCGCCACTTCACACAATACATAAATATAGCATTACATCATCCAGAATATAATAAAGGTCCGACTACGGAACCAAAATAAAGATAACCCCAAATGCATAAGATCCCCGATCGCCCCAACTGGACTCCATTACTGATTGTCTGGAAAAGAAACGTCGTAACGTCCCAAGTCCTCGTCTAACTCCCACTTGAGTTCGGTTGCATCCCCTGGAATGGCATCATCGGCACCTGGATCTGGTTTTGGAAGTAATCTGTGAGTCACGGGGACTCAGCAATCCCACACCCTCACGATCAAGACTATTTAAACTTAAGGGTAGGGAAAGGTAGTGAGGTGGAGCTGCAGCAAGCACTAGCATATATGGTGGCTAAAATACGCAAATGAGAGCGAGAAGAGGAGCAAAGCACGGTCGAGAAGCTATAAGATCAAGAAGTGATCCAAGAACTACTTACGTTCAAGCATAACACGAGACTGTGTTCTCTTCCCGGACTCCGCCGAAAAGAGACCATCACGCTTACACACTCTGTTGATTCATTTTAATTAAGTTAAGTGTCAAGTTTTCTACACCCGGATATTAACAAATTCCCATCTGCCCATAACCACGGGCACGGCTTTCGAAAGTTCAAAACCCTGCAGGGGTGTCCCAACTTAGCCCATCACAAGCTCTCATGGTCAACGAAGGATATTCCTTCTCCCAGGATGACTCGATCAGACTCGGAATCCTGGTTACAAGACATGTCGACAATGGTAAAACAAAACCAGCAAAGCCGCCCGATGTGCCGACAAATCCCGATAGGAGTCGCACGTATCTCGTTCTCAGGGCACACCGGATGAGACATCCTACGAGTAAAACCAACCCTCAAGTTGTCCCGAGGTGGCCCCGCAGTCTACTCGTTTCGGACCAGCAGAGCACTGCCGGGGGGGGGGGGGGTTAAATAAAGATGACCCTCGGGCTCGTGAAATCTCAAGGGAAGGTTATAGGTTGTTAGGCAAAAGTAAAACCAAGGTTGGGCCTCACTGGAGGAGTTTTATTCAAGGCGAACTATCAAGGGGTTCCCATTATAACCCAACCGCATAAGGAACGCAAAATCAAGGAACATAACACCGGTATGACAGAAACTAGGCCGGCAAGACTGGAACAAAACACCAGGCATAAGGCCGAGCCTTCCACCCTTTACCAAGTATATATGTGCATTAAAGTAAACAAGATATGATAATGATATCCCAACAATAAACATGTTCCAATAAGGAACAAACTCCAATCTTCACCTGCAACTAGGAACGCTATAAGAGGGGCTGAGCAAAGCGGTAACATAGCCAAACAACAGTCTGCTAGGACAAGGTGGGTTAGAGGTTTGACATGGCAATATGGGATGCATGATAAAGCATGTGGTAGGTATCGAGGCATAGGCATAGCAATAGAGTGAGCAACTAGCAAGCAAAGATAGAAGTGATTTCGAGGGTATGGTCATCTTGCCTGCAAAGTTCTCCGGGTTGACGTAAGCTTGATCCTCGTAAGCGTACTCAATGAGTTCCTCGATCACGTACTCGTCTCCCAGCTCTACTCAAAGCAAGAAAACAAGCAAAGGGAACCACAATCAACCACGGTGCAATGCGCAAGAAACATGATGCAAAACATGGCATGATATGCGGGATGTAATATGCAATGCATATGCATGCTCCGGAAGGAAAAGATTGAACCAGGCCTCAACTTGGCAAACCAAGTGCGCCGCTGGAAAGATGAGTTGATTTCAGTTGAAATCGATATGAAGATCACCGAAAATGGATGCACGGTTTGCAAATGGCAAGCAAAACAATAATGGCACAATTCTGCGATTAACAACATGATGCCATCTAAAATGCAACAAGAAACTAAGCTACTGCACTCTAACATAGCAACAAAGCACATGACGGTGATCCATTCAAGATGCTTGACAAATGATGAACACCGAGCTATGGCTAAATCACACAATAGCAGGCTCAAACAAGCATGGCAAAAGTGCAAAAGATAACAGCATCACAGACTTAGTCAAAATAACAACATGCCAGGAATTAACATCAGGAAGCGATGCTTAGAGCAAGATAAGAACATGCTACAGGATCATATCATATCAATACAAGGCATGGCATGAATCTAATCACATCATATAAAAAAAGTCCCTTACTGACCATAAGCCAAAAGGGATCAGAAAATATGATGGCACCCACGTAAACATAGCAAGTTTCGTTAACAGATTCAGACTTAGCAGAGAACTGGACATGGCAAAAATAGAGTTACGAAGGCATGTTTGCGAGCTCGATGCACTCACCACAAGGCATTGCATGACAAACTAAGCATACACCCAGAAAGAAGACATGATCATGAAGCCAAGCAAAGCAAGAACAAGTTCATAGCATGCATGGATCAATCTACAACAACCTTGGCAAAATTGATTAACACGTAAACAATCTGCCAGGAACATTTTATAGCAAAAGTAGAGCAAGATTGAGTCATGCTAGGGTACTTCATAATTGCAAACAAAGACATGGATGGATAGAACATAACAATATCTCAAAATCATGCTGACTGAACATGCTCAAAAGAGGCATGGATCACTCTGTAGCAACATGAATACATGGCATAAAAATAACATCAGGGAAATGACTTAGAAGAATTCTAAGTCTCTGAAATCAGCAACATCACGAGAGCTACTTTGCATGCATTTGCTAGTCACCACATTGATCACAAAAATACATGGCATACACCCCTGTAAAGATGGCATGACATAGACCAAAACACATGTAGGGCTCAAGTTCATAGGAGGTACAGAATAATCATGGCAAAAATGACAAATGCCCATAATCTGTTAAGAAACAGAATCTAACATTTTATAGCACTTTTGCATCAGCATTTTAGGCATCAATATGGACTCAAACAAGCATGGTGCAATGGAACAAAATGAAGAGGGCATCCTAACGAACATTTTGGTATATTACACGCCCAAAACAGAGCTATGGATGTAGAGATATGGCATGATGAATAATGCTCCAGGATGTAAAAATAAAAGGACTTAGTGGAAAATAGAAGTCAACCCTAGGGTTGCACATATCCAGATCTAGCGCGCGGGCTTCGAGGTTCGTCGGGGTCGTGCTCACCGGAGTTAGAGGAGGTGACCGGAGTTGGAGGGAGACGGGGCGGCCTCGAATCCGGTCAGAGGCCGGCCGGCGACGAGGTGACGAGCGGTGGTCCGGTGAGGAGGCAGGAGGCGGCGGCCGGACAGGCTTCGGGCGGCGTGGCGGCGGCCGGTGAGGAGGGAGTGCGGCGGCGCGGCGAAGGCAGACGCGAGGCGGCGCGGGTGCTCGGGAGGACGCGGGCGGCGGCACGGAGGCGATGGGCCTTACGGGCCCGCTGCGGGCTCGCGGGATGGCGGCGGTGGGCGGCGGTGGGCGGCAGTGTGGCGATAGGTGGCGACAGCGGGTTGGTCCGGGCGGAGGTGCGGACACGTCCGGCCGTCTCGGACGTGTTTGTCGGCGGCGGGGGAAGAAAACTAGGGTTTGGGACCCGAAAATGAAGGAGGGGGGCACATATTTATAGCTAGATGGAGTTTGGAGAGTCCAAATGGAGTGCGATTTTCGGCCACGCGATCGTGATCGAACGGCCGAGAGGATGGAGGGGGTTTGAATGGGTTTTGGGCCACTTTGAAGGGGTGTTGGGCTGCAACACACACGAGGCCTTTACGGTTCCTCGGTTAACCGTTGGAGTATCAAACGGACTCCAAATGGCACGAAACTTGACCGGCGGTCTACCGGTAGTGTACCAAGGCCGCTTGGCAAATCTCGGTCCAATCCGAGAATGTTTAACACTTGCACACGAAAAGAGGCAAAAGTGGGCGCAGGAGGACGTAGGAGTGCCGGAATGCAAAACGGACAATGGGGAAAATGCTCGGATGCATGAGAAAAACACGTATGCAAATGCGATGCACATGATGACATGATATGAGATGCATGACATGGAAAAAAATGCAAAACGAAGACAAAGCCCAACCACGAGGGAATATCATAACTTAGAGCCGAAAATGGCAAGAGTTGGAATACAAATATGGCAAGTTACATACGGGGCGTTACATATGTCCATGGCTCACGCTCATGTATTGCGTAAAGATTGAGAAAGTTTGAGAACATCAAAAGTTTGAAACAATTGCTTGGCTTGTCATCAGGGTTGTGCATGATTTAAATATTTTGTGTGATGAAGATAGAGCATAGCCAGACTATATGATTTTGTAGGGATAACTTTCTTTGGCCATGTTATTTCGAGAAGACATGATTACTTTGTTAGTATGCTTGAAGTATTATTATTTTTATGTCAATATTAAACTTTTGTCTTGAATCTTATGGATCTGAATATTCTTGCAACAATAGAGAAGATTACATTGATAAATATGCTAGGTAGCATTCCACATCAAAAATTCTGTTTTTATCATTTACCTACTCGAGGACGAGCAGGAATTAAGCTTGGGGATGCTGATACGTCTCCAACGTATCTATAATTTTTGAGTGTTCCATGCTATTATATTATCTGTTTTGGATGTTTATGGGCTTTATTATACACTTTTATATTATTTTTGGGACTAACCTATTAACCGGAGGGCCCAGCCCAAATTGCTATTTTCTTGCCTATTTCAGTGTTTCGAAGAAAAGAAATATCAAATGGAGTCCAAACGGAATGAAACCTTCGAGAAAGTTATTTTTGGAACAGAAGCAATCCAGGAGACTTGGAGTAGACGTCAGGGAAGCTTCGAGGTGGCCACGAGGCAGGGAGGCGCGCTTGCCCCCTGGGCGCGCCCCCACCCTCGTGGCTTCCCTGACCGACTTCTTTTGCCTATATATGTCTATATACCCTAAAAACATCGAGGAGCAGAATAGATCGGGAGTTCCGCCACCAGAAGCCTCCGTAGCCACCAAAAACCAATCTAGACCTGTTCCGGCACCCTGCCGGAGGGGGTAACCCCTCTCGGTGGCCATCTTCATCATCCCGGTGCTCTCCATGACGAGGAGGGAGTAGTTCTCCCTCGGGGCTGAGGGTATGTACCAGTAGCTATGTGTTTGATGTATCTCTCTCGTGTTCTTGAGTCAACATGATCTTGATGTATCGCGAGCTTTGCTATTATAGTTGGATCTTATGATGTTTCTCCCCCTCTACTCTCTTGTAATGGATTGAGTTTTCCCTTTGAAGTTATCTTATCGGACTGAGTCTTTAAGGATTTGAGAACACTTGATGTATGTCTTGCATGTGCTTATCTGTGGTGACAATGGGATATCACGTGATCCACTTGATGTATGTTTTGGTGATCAACTTGCGAGTTCCGTGACCTCGTGAACTTATGCATAGGGGTTGGCACACATTTTCGTCTTGACTCTTCGGTAGAAACTTTGGGGCACTCTTTGAAGTTCTTTGTGTTGGTTGAATAGATGAATATGAGATTGTGTGATGCATATCGTATAATCATACCCACAGATACTTGAGGTGACATTGGAGTATCTAGGTGACATTAGGGTTTTGGTTGATTTGTATCTTAAGGTGTTATTCTAGTACGAACTCTATGAGAGATTGAATGGAAAGAATAGCTTCGTGTTATTTTACTACGGACTCTTGAATAGATCGATTAGAAAGGATAACTTTGAGGTGGTTTCGTACTCTACAATAATCTCTTTGTTTGTTCTATGCTATTAGTGACTTTGGAGTGACTCTTGTTGCATGTTGAGGGATAGTTATATGATCCAATTATGTTATTATTGTTGAGAGAACTTGCACTAGTGAAAGTATGAACCCTAGGCCTTGTTTCAATGCATTGCAATACCGTTTGTGCTCACTTTTATCATTAGTTACCTTGCTGTTTTTATAATTTCAGATTACAAAAAACCTATATCTACCATCCATATTTCACTTGTATCACTATCTCTTCGCCAAACTAGTGCACCCATTCAATTTACCGTTGTATTGGGTGTGTTGGGGACACAAGAGACTCTTTGCTATTTTGTTGCAGGGTTGCTTGAGAAAGAACATCTTCATCCTACGCCTCCCACAGATTGATAAACCTTAGGTCATCCACTTGAGGGAAATTTGCTACTGTCCTACAAACCTCTGCACTTGGAGGCTCAACAATGTCTAGAAGAAGAAGGTTGTGTAGTAGACATCAATTATCAGGCCGACGCTGTCGGTGAAGAAGAAGAGAGAGGGGGCGGCCACATCCTCGCGAGCCCAGCAGCCTAGCCTGGCCGCACCCCCTCCGGCGTAGAAAGGCGGTGAAGGCACCCACACTTCTCCCGCTCGATCATCCTCACGAGGCCCAGTGGACCATTCTTAGGAGAAGTCAATCTCCTCGGCCAAGTCGGCTCCGGAGGCACCTATCCCCAGCTCGCCCGTCGATGCAGCCAAGGTTCAGGAGCCCCCAACTCCTCTTCCTGCCATCACCAGTTCATAGGTCTTGGCAACGACACAGCCTCCCCCTCCGGTCAAACCGCTGGCTCGCGATCCTTGCGGTTCGCCCGACGCCGTGGAGGAGGCCCTTCCCGCACTGGTGCGGCTTCGGGACGACCTTCAAGGCACCGATCGCTGCCTGGTGGCGGGGCGCCTAGAGCTGATCTCGGGTTGGCTGCATTCCGATGCATCTGTCAGGGCGGTGTTGGGCCAGGCCGTGGCGCTGAAGGATGCCGAAGCCGCCAAGGGCGCTGTCGGTCGATGGAGGCCGAGCTGGAGACCATGCGCAATGAGTGCGCGGCCAAGGCTTGCAGTCGCAAGGCGTAGGAGGAGAAGATGAAGGCCCGAGAAGATGCCGTCATCGATCGTGACACCAGACTGGAGCAGCTGGCAAGGCCATAGGCCGCAGAGCACGGCCGCCTGGAGAAGCTGGTGTAGGAGGTGGGGGCAAAGAAGGCCCAGCTGGAAGCCAAAGCAAAGGTTCTGGCAGAGTATCGTGCGGCCTTCAAGTCCCTTGAGGAGAGATCCTGCGAGGTGCTGCGGGTGCTCTACGAGAAGGGATTGGAGAAGCCGCTGGAGACGGATGACAAAGGCCCCGCCCAGCTGCTTCCTTATCTCATCGTGGCGCTCGAGGGTGTCATCGACGGGATTGGCCCCACGGTGGAGGGGGAAGCTCGCACGCTTCTTCTTCGACTCTGATGCGCGTCTTCAGCCACTTGCATTTTTGCAACCCCGGGGCCGACCTCAGCGAGCTGCTCGAGCCTATGGAGGAGGAGCGCTGCGCAGCTGCTGCCGCAGCCGTGGAGGGCCAGGTGGAAGACCTGTGGAAGAAGTTCCTCGTCGTCGAGCCTGCACCTTCAACCGATGGCCCTGCCGGTCCTGCGACCGAGGCCAACGACACGGCCGACGGTGACGTTGCCGGCGGGAAGGCACTCCCTGACGACGGTGCCCAAGGCTGAAGAAAAGGCTTGCTGGTGAAGAACGATGCTCCTTATCATTTTACTTTCCTGTGAGTTTTCCTATGACATGAGACATGCCTCGTGGAGGCATTAAAACCCTGCTTGACGTTTGGGGGACAATATGCTATGTAATAATTTATTTAGGTTCCGCGATTTCCTTCCCGTTTGCTTGATGTTCTACGTCGGCAGGGCCTGACCCCGCGCATACCTCAGCCGCCGTTGGGCCGTCCGGATCACCATGATGGACCAAGGGGTGAGGGGCTATGTGGCCAGTTAGGCTCCTGATCCGCGATGCTCATGAGTCCCCCTTGACGCGCAAACGGCCCGTGGGAAGGAGCCGCTAAAGTAGGCCTTAGTGTTCTACGTCGGCAGGGCCCGACCCCACGCATACCCCAGCCGCCGTTGGGCCGTCCGAATCACTAGGATAGACCAAGGGGTGATGGGCTACGTGGACAGTTAGGCTCCTGACTCATGATGCTCAGGAGTCCCCCTTGACGCTCAAACAAACCTTCATACCTGTCCTCGCCGAGGTCCCTCTCGGGAGTGGTGCACGACGACTAGGTCCGAGGGACCTGGCAGGGCGATGTACTCTAGGCAGGGCCTGAGCGTAGCCCCCGTGCCCATCCCCCTCGCGCGACTCTCCCGAGGGGAAAGCATTGCGGTGAGGCTGGACACTGAGCCGGGTGGCTCCCTAAGGTTGGTACGGCCATGGGGCCACCCTCAGTGGTTTATCACCAGCGCAGAGCGTAGCGCTTCCGCACTTGCACAAGCATAGCCGCTCCTCGACCGTGTCGACTGCCAGCATGGAGCATGGTGCTTCCACTAGTGCGTGGGTGAGGGCTCCCTCTGAGTGGAGCCCCCGGGGTGTGTACAGCCCCACCCTGACACGTGGCTTGCACGATAGGGCTAGACGAGGTGTGTCTGGGCACCCATGAGCCAGTGCGGGACTCATGTGGCCCTACCTCAAGGCGGGTTGTGCCTGGTCTTGGTTCTCGATAGCTTCAGCGGTCCTGGAAGATGGTTAGGCAACCTGCGCTGGATGAATTTCTTGAGGTGGTCACATGGGAAGGCCAGACACCAACGACCCCAGGAGGTGACGTTAACAGGGCCAGCCCGCCAGATAGAGCTCAGTCGTTGGATTTATTGATGCTGTAGAGATGGACACGAGCACAAACGCCATGCCTAGCCTACTCATGCGAGGGATCCTAAAGAAAGACAACCGGCGCGCGGCTCCCGTGGTAACGAGGGCGGTCGCGGGTGGGGTATCGAAGTACCAGATAAGCAGGTGATAGTCATAAAACGACTCAAGCAAAGCGACAGGTTAGCTTAGATAGATGCGAGAATGATAGATGCCACTGGGACGGACCCGAGCGGCCTGGGGATGATGCAGCCCGAGGGGCGCTCCCATCAAAGGAAGCTAGAGATGCAAAAGGATACATGTCGTAGGGACAGGCCCGTGCGACTTGGGGATAATGCATCCCGAGGGGCGCCCCCAACTGAATGAACTAGAAAGAGTCACCTGATACCGTAGCCAGAGTGGTGTTGGCGTAGCTGAAGGTGCACGCTGAAGGAGTCGTTCCTCACGAGCCACCAGGGCCCTGAGCCTTAGGAGGCTCCGGGGGCTTGGGTGGTTCCTTGAGGACCGTCACCATCTCCTCCAGGACGGCATGATTCTTGGCCTCCTGAGCCACCAGGATGCTTCGTAGATGGCGCTGCTAGGCGACAATCGCATTTGGCAAGCCAGATGGCATGCGAACGTAGCTGTGAGGTGGACCCTCGCACCGACCAATGCGGGAAGGCCAGAAGCGCTCCTGAGATGGGCCCTGTTGAGCCCTGGAATGTCGATGCAGATGCGTAGCCTGCCGTCCTCTCCAGGATGGGGAGCTACGCCGGGTGGTGGCCCTTGCCTCTTGAAGCTCCTAGGCCGCCTTGACGATGAACTCCTGAGCACCGGGCGCTCCTCGCCCAGAGCCTTCCTGAGGGAAACATGTGGCGAAGCACGTCTCCATATGGTGCCCGAGCGCCTCCCTCATGATGTTGGCTAGGCCCGAGGCCCTCCAGAAAAGAGCCCCCGAGCCTTGCCCGAGGAGTGTGCTGGGCGCACCTTCCTATGCGAGGGAGGGAGGCGCCCCAGCTGCGGGCGCAGATGATACCTCTCCGTCGTATCTACTTTTCCAAACACTTTTGCCCTTGTTTTGGACTCTAACTTGCATGATTTGAATGGAACTAACCCGGACTAACGCTATTTTCAGCAGAATTGCCATGGTGTTATTTTTGTGCAGAAATAAAAGTTCTCGGAATGACTTGAAAATCAACGGAGAATTATTTTGGAATATATAAAAAATAATGGACGGAAGATCCACGTCAGGGGGCCTCCACCTGTCCACGAGGGTGGGGGTCGCGCCCTACCCCCTAGGCGCGCCCCCTGCCTCGTGGGCCCCCTGACGCTCCACCGACCTCAACCCTGACTCCATATATTCACTTTTGGGGAGAAAAAAACCAGGGATAAGGATTCATCGCGTTTTATGATACGGAGCCGCCGCCAAGCCCTAAACTCTCTCGGGAGGGCTGATTTGGAGACCGTTCTGGGCTCCAGAGAGGGGAATCCGTCACCATCGTCATCATCAACCTTCCCCCGTCACCAATTTCATGATGCTCACCGCCATGCGTGAGTAATTCCATCTTAGGCTTGCTGGACGGTGATGGGTTGGATGAGATTTATCATGTAATCGAGTTAGTTTTGTTAGGGTTTGATCCCTAGTATTCACTATGTTCTGAGATTGATGTTGCTATGACTTTGCTATGCTTAATGCTTGTCACTAGGGCCCAAGTGCCATGATTTCAGATCCGAACCTATTATGTTTTCTTCAATATATGAGAGTTCTTGATCCTATCTTGCAAGTCTATAGTCACCTATTATGTGTTATGATCCATTAACCCCGAAGTGACAATAATCGGGATACTTATCGGTGATGACCATAGTTTGAGGAGTTCATGTATTCACTATGTGTTAATGCTTTGTTCCGGTACTCTATTAAAAGGAGGCCTTAATATCCCTTAGTTTCCAATAGGACCCCGCTGCCATGGGAGGGTAGGACAAAAGATGTCATGCAAGTTCTTTTCCCTAAGCACGTATGACTATATTCGGAATACATGCCTACATTACATTGATGAACTGGAGCTAGTTCTGTGTCACCCTAGGTTATGACTGTTACATGATGAACCGCATCCGGCATAATTCTCCATCACCGATCCATTGCCTACGAGCTTTCCATATATTGTTCTTCGCTTACTTTCTTTTCTGCTGCTACTATTAGAATCACCACAAAACACCAAAAATATTACTTTTGCTACCATTACCTTTTACCACCGTTACCACTACTATCATATTACTTTTCTACTAAACACTTTGCTGCAGATATTAAGTTTCCAGGTGTGGTTGACTTGACAGCTCAGCTGCTAATACTTGAGAATATTCTTTGGCTCCCCTTGTGTCAAATCAATAAATTTGGGTTGAATACTCTACACTCGAAAACTGTCGCGACCCCCTATACTTGTGGGTTATCAAGACTATTTTCCGGCGCCGTTGCCGGGAGCATAGCTCTATTCTTTGAGTCACTTGGGATTTATATCTGCTTATCATTATGAAGAACTTGAAAGATCCAAGAACCAAGACTTATCCCTCAACTATGAGGGGAGGTAAGGAACTGCCATCTAGCTCTACACTTGATTCACCTTCTGTTTTGAGTAAGCTTGCGACACCTAAACCTGCTTCTGCTATTAATTCTGATATGTCACATGTTATTGATGATGCCACTTCTGCTATGCATGATACTTATGATGAAACTACTTCAATGCTTGATACTACTGTGCCACTTGGTGAATTTCTTGATGAACAACTTGCTAGGGCTAGAGAGAATGAAATTATTGAAACTGATAATATTGATGAAAGTGATGACGAAGACTCTCCCCCTAAATATGAATTACCTGTTGTTCCCGAGGGCTATGTTATGGATGAAGAAACTGCTAGAGATTTTCTTGCTTGCAATGATAGGAGTGTTCTTAAGAAATTATTAGCTAAGCTGGAACAAAAAACTCTGAATGCTAGAATGAAATATGATCCTGCTTATGCTACTTCACCTATCTTTGTTACTGATAAGGATTATGATTTCTTTGTTGATCCTGAGATAATTACTTTGGTTGAATGTGATCCTTTCTATGGCTATGAATCTGAAACTGTTGTGGCACATCTTACTAAATTAAATGATATAGCCACCCTGTTCACTAATGATGAGAAAAATCGCTATTATTATATCCTTAAGATATTTCTCATTCAAGGGTGATGCTAAGATATGGTTTAATTCTCTTGATCCTGGTTGTGTGCGTAGTCCCCAGGATATGATTTGTTACTTCTCTGCTAAATATTTCCCTGCTCATAAGGAACAAGCTGCTTTAGGGGAAATATATAATTTTGTGCAAATTGAAGAAGAGAGTCTCCCTCAAGCTTGGGGGAGGCTTCTCCAATTACTTAATGCTTTGCCTGATCATCCTCTTAAGAAAAATGAAATACTCTATATCTTTTATAATGGACTAACCGATGCTTCCAGAGACCACCTGGATAGTTGTGCTGGTTGTGTTTTCAGGGAAAGAACACCAGATGAAGCTGAAGTTTTATTGAATAATATGTTGACTAATGAAAATAATTGGACACTTCCTAACCCAATTCCTGATTCAATTCCTGAACCAACTCCAAAGAAAAGGGGTGTTCTATTTCTCAGTCCTGAAGATATGCAAGAGGCAAAGAAATCTATGAAAGAAAAAGGTATTAAAGCTGAAGATGTTAAGAATTTACCTTCTATTGAAGAAATACATGGTCTTAATAACCCGGCACATGTAGTAAAGGTAAATTCTCTCTATAGATATGATAAAGCTAAAATCCCATTTACTAAGTTTGCTAGCCCATGCTTGGATGAGTTTGATAACTTTATGGTTAAGTAAGAAAACTTCAATGCTTATTTTGGTAGAGAATTAAAACACAATGCTGATATGCTTGAACACCTGGGTGATTATATGGCTAATGTTAAAGGTGAACTTAAACTTATTAGTAAACATGCTTCTATGGTTACCACTCAAGTAGAACAAGTACTTAAAGCTCAGAATGATTTGCTCAATGAATTAAATAGTAAGAGAAATGATAATGTTGTTAGAGTTATGACTAGAGGTGGTAAAATGACTCAGGAACCTTTATATCCTGAGGGCCATCCTAAGAGAATTGAGCAAGATTCTCAGAGAAATAATATTGATGCACCTAGTCCTTCTAAAAGGAAGAAAAATAAAAATGATAGGACTTTGCATGCTTCTAGTGAACCTGTTATTGACACACTTGAGAATCCTAATGATATCTCTATTTCTGATGCTGAAACACAATCTGGTAATGAACATGAACCTAGTAATAATGTTAATGATGATGTTCATATTGATGCTCAACCTAGTAATGATAATGATGTAGAGATTGAACATGCTGTTGATCTTGATAACCCACAATCAAAGAATCAACGTTATGATAAGAGAGACTTTGTTGCTAGGAAGCACGGTAAAGAAAGAGAACCATGGGTTCAGAAACCCATGCCTTTTCCTCCTAAACCATCCAAGAAAAAGGATGATGAGGATTTTGAGCGCTTTGCTGAAATGATTAGACCTATCTTCTTGCGTATGCGTTTGACTGATATGCTTAAAATGAATCCTTATGCTAAGTATATGAAAGAAATTGTTACAAATAAAAGAAAGATACGAAAGCTGAAATTTCCACCATGCTTGCTAATTATACTTTTAAGGGTGGAATACCTAAGAAACTAGGAGATCTAGGAGTACCAACTATACCATGTTCCATTAAAAGAAACTATGTTAAAACTGCTTTATGTGATCTTGGAGCCGGTGTTAGTGTTATGCCTCTCTCTTTATATCATAGGCTTGATTTGAATAAGTTAACACCTACTGAAATATCTTTGCAAATGGCTGATAAATCAACTGCTATACCTGTCGGTATTTGTGAGGATGTGCCTGTTGTGGTTGCAAACATTACTATTTTAACGGACTTTGTTATTCTTGATATTCCCGAGGACAATAGTATGTCTATTATTCTTGGAAGACCCTTTTTGAATACTGCAGGGGCTGTTATTGATTGCACCAAAGGCAATGTCACTTTTCATGTTAATTGTAATGAGCATATGGTACACTTTCCGAGGAAACAACCTCAAGTCCACAATATCAATTCTATTGGAAAAATTTCAACTATTACTATTGGAGGTTTTGAATTTCCTCTTCCTACTGTCAAGAAGAAATATGATATTCTTATTGTTGGGGATGTGCATATCCCCGTGGAGGTAACCTAGTGTTATTCGAAAATTCTCCGGTTCCATGTTATTCGGAATGAGTTTGTTAACAAGACCTGATCAACCTTGTTAGGGGATTCCTTTTGATGAGCATGAGATGGATGAATTTAGAAAACACAACTCTCTGTACCCTCTTGTTACTTTCTGCTATTTAGTTTAAATAAAGCAAAAACAGTATATTCTGTCTGTTTTCTGAATTATCCATGCAATAAAAAATACCCCGAAAATAAAAGTTCTCCAAATGCCCTGAAATTTAAATATGATTTTTTCTAGAATATTTGAGAATATCTGGCACTGAAAACACAACAGGGGGAGCAAGCACTTGGCCACGTGGGTGGAGGGCGCGCACCCTGCCTCGTGGGCCCACGTTGGCTCCCCTCCACTTATTCCAGCTACCACACACTCCTTCTTCCTCCCACAAACATCACTAACCAGCTCAAACCCGAGTCCAAGCTCATTTTGCTGCCATTTTCGATCTCCTTGCTCAAAGCTCCATTCAAAAAACTGCTTTGGGGGATTGTTCCTTGGTATGTGACTCCTCCAATGGTCCAATTAGTTTTTGTTCTAGTGCTTTATTCATTGCATATTTTTGCTGCTTAGGTGACCCTGTTCTTGAGCTTGCATGTCAAATTTATATGGTCAAAAGTAGTTTTGATGCATGATATTGCCTCTAGGCACTTGTAGGAGTAGTTGCTATCAATATTGTTGAGTTTGGTTCACTTTTATTTTGAAGTTACTAAAAATTTCAGAAATTTTTCGGAGGACGAAATATGTTTAGGAAAATGTACCATGGTGGTCCTTCAAGGAAGCAAGGACCCAGGCTCGCAATGTGCGATGACGATGAGGAACCACCGAGGGAAGCTCAAGTGCGGGCTTGTGAATGGCCATCAGAGGACTTTATGGATCGAGCATGAATCAAGGAAGAATTTAACGCGTATGTGCGTAATGCCGATCTTGAGAGCTTCGAGGAAGATAAGTGCCGCAAATACCACTATCTCATTGATTCCTTTGTGAGGAGGTTTGAATTTTCATCATCACGCAATTCTCAAACTGTCCTATTTGATCTTTATGAAAATTCTTATACTATGGACTTAGAGGATTTTAATACTGCTTGCAAACTTCCACAATGGGGAAGTCCTAATGAACCTCGCAAATCTGAATTTAGAGATTTTTCTTGCTAATATAACTGTGGGGGAATCTAGAGATATAACACAAGCTACCATAGGGAGCATTCATTTTCTTGCTATACATTATTTTTCTCTCTTCATAGGTAGATGCATTAATGGTAAGGATTAAGCATGTCACATGTGTGTGCCTGATCTTAGCGTTCTCAAAAGCGCTATTTTAGGAGATAAACAATACAACTTGGGAGCCATTGTTGCACGTAGGTTGCATAATAATAGATTTAATGGAGATTTCTTTGGTGGAATTTATGCAACCCATCTAGCTAATTTTCTTGATATACCCATACGTGGGTATGATATTGAGTTGCCTCCTGTTAATTTAGATTATGAGGCCATGGTTCGTCATCAGTTTGTTGAGAGGAACGATCAGTTCGTCTAGTACCGACTAATCTTTGACAAACGACGCACCTACCACATCGCTCTCCCTGCTCCTGCTTTCTTTGACTCTCAGGCAAAAGGGAGATATGTTATAACCAGGGAGGAGGCAGACGAGTATAAGAGGAGGACGGAGACGGCCCGTCTCCAAGCGGCAGCTCATGAGGCAATAGCTGTTGCACCTCAGTACGACCCCAGCTACAACTTTGGATATCCTCCAGGCCAGCCATGGCCATAGACCAACTTAGGCCAAAAGCCTAAGTTTGGGGGAGTACGTATTTCTCACTGACATTACATTCATGTTCACACACTCATTGCTAGTTGTCGGTGCTCATACTTTTTCATTGTATCATCCATGCTAGTTTATTTTCCTTTTTATGCTTCCTTCTTGTGTGTTTAATAAACCTTAAGAAAAACAAAAAATAGTTGTAGCTTTTAATTAGTTTACTTTCCATGCTTGTAGTAGTAATTAAAAAGAAAACCCAAAAAGATTTCTCGTTCTTCTTTTGCTTGTTGGGAGCTTTCCCGTGTAAATAGTTTTATTTCTTTCTTGTTCTTTGGGGGTCGAGAGGAGAAGACCATAATTAAAATGTTAAAGTGGCTCTCATATGCATTATTGTTGATCTAACAAAGAGCCCATATTACCTTGTCTTCTCTCTTGAATTGAATGCTTGCAGATTCCAGCTTAGTCCAATGCACGTGCACTATTATTATTATCCACACTATTCGGTCGTGCAAGTGAAAGGCAATAATGATAATTATATGATGAACTTATTGAGATGAGAAAAGCTGGTATGAACTCGACCTCTCTTGTTTTTGTAAATATGATTAGTTCATCGTTCCTGATTCAGCCTATTATGAATAAACATGTTTGCAATGACAATTAGAGATTATAGTTTCTTATGTCGTGCTTAATTAGCTAGGAGCTTATAATGGTTTACCTTGCGTGCCAACATGCTATTAAAATGGTTGTGATGTGGTATGATAGGGTGGTATCCTCTTTTGAACGATTCGAGTGGCTTGACTTGGCACATGTTCACGCATGTAGTTGAAACAAAATCAACATAGCCTCTACGATATTTATGTTCATGGTGCATTATATCCTACTCATGCTTGCATTCGGTGTTGATTAATTTTAATGCATGTTCATGACTGTTGTCGCTCTCTAGCTGGTCGCTTCCCAGTCTTTTGCTAGCCTTCACCTGTACTAAGCGGGAATACTGCTTGTGCATCCAATTCCATAAACCCCAAAGTTATTCCATATGAGTCCACCATACCTACCTATATACGGTATCTACCTGCCGTTCCAAGTAAATTTGTATGTGCCAAACTCTAAACCTTCAAATAAACATTCTGTTTTGTATGCTCGAATAGCTCATGTATCAACTAGGGCTGTCCGTATCTTCCATGTTAGGCGGGTTATTCTCAAGAGGAGTGGACTCCGCTCCTCACTCACAAGAAAATGGCTGGTCACCGGGATGCCCAGTCCCATGCTTTATGCAAATCAAATCAAAATAACTGCAAACAAAACTCCCCCGGGACTCTTGTTAGTTGGAGGCACTCGTTGTTTCGAGCAAGCCATGGATTGATGCTTGTTGGTGGAGGGGGAGTATAAACTTTACCATTCTGTTTGGGAACCGCCTATAATGTGTGTAGCATGGAAGATATCGCCATCTCTTGGTTGTTATGTTGACAATGAAAGTATACCGCTCAAAATATTATTCATATCTATTTCAAAACCGAGCTCTGGCACCTCTACAAATCCCTGCTTCCCTCTGCGAAGGGCCTATCTATTTACTTTTATGTTGAGTCATCATCCTCTTATTAAAAAGCACCAGTTGGAGAGCACCACTGTCATTTACATTCATTACTGTTAGTTTACATTGAGTATGACTTGACTGGATCTCTTTTACCATGAATTACAATGTCTAGTCAGTCCTTGATCTTTAAAGGTGCTCTGCATTTATGTTTTGCGGTCTCAGAAAGGGCTAGCGAGATACCATCATGTTATATCATATCATGATTGTTTTGAGAAAGTGTTGTCATCCGAGATTTATTATTATTGCTCACTAGTTGATTATGTCATTGATATGAGTAAACATGAGACCTAAATGTTATTGTGAATATGGTTAGTTCATAATCTTTGCTGAAAACTTGAATGCTGGCTTTACATATTTACAACAACAAGAGCAAACAGAGTTTGTAAAAGTTTTTCTTTATCACTTTCAGTTTATCAACTGAATTGCTTGAGGACAAGCAAAGGTTTAAGCTTGGGGGAGTTGATACGTCTCCGTCGTATCTACTTTTCCAAACACTTTTGCCCTTGTTTTGGACTCTAACTTGCATGATTTGAATGGAAGTAACCCGGACTGACGCTGTTTTTAGCAGAATTGCCGTGGTGTTACTTTTGTGCAGAAATAAAAGTTCTCGGAATGACCTGAAAATCAACGGAGAATTATTCTGGAATATATAAAAAATACTGGAAGGAAGATCCACGTCAGGGGGGCCTCCACCTGTCCACGAGGGTGGGGGGCGCCCTACCCCCTGGGCGCCCCCTGCCTCGTGGGCCCCCTGACGCTCCACCGACCTCAACCCTGACTCCATATATTCACTTTCGGGGAGAAAAAAACCAGGGAGAAGGATTCATCGCGTTTTACGATACGGAGCCGCCGCCAAGCCCTAAACTCTCTCGGGAGGGCTGATCTGGAGTCCGTTCTGGGCTCCGGAGAGGGGAATCCGTCGCCATCGTCATCATCAACCATCCTCCATCACCAATTTCATGATGCTCACCGCCATGCGTGAGTAATTCCATCGTAGGCTTGCTGGACGGTGATGGGTTGGATGAGATTTATCATGTAATCGAGTTAGTGTTGTTAGGGTTTGATCCCTAGTATTCACTATGTTCTGAGATTGATGTTGCTATGACTTTGCTATGCTTAATGCTTGTCACTAGGGCCCAAGTGCCATGATTTCAGATCTGAACCTATTATGTTTTCTTCAATATATGAGAGTTCTTGATCCTATCTTGCAAGTCTATAGTCACCTATTATGTGTTATGATCCGTTAACCCCGAAGTGACAATAATCGGGATACTTATCGGTGATGACCGTAGTTTGAGGAGTTCATGTATTCACTATGTGTTAATGCTTTGTTCCAGTACTCTATTAAAAGGAGGCCTCAATATCCCTTAGTTTCCAATAGGACCCCGCTACCACAGGAGGGTAGGACAAAAGATGTCATGCAAGTTCTTTTCCATAAGCATGTATGACTATATTCGGAATACATGCCTACATTACATTGATGAACTGGAGCTAGTTCTGTGTCACCCTAGGTTATGACTGTTACATGATGAACTGCATCCGGCATAATTCTGCATCACCGATCCATTGCCTACGAGCTTTCCATATATTGTTCTTCGCTTATTTACTTTTCCGCTGCTACTATTACAATCACCACAAAACACAAAAAATATTACTTTTGCTACCATTACCTTTTACCACCGTTAGCACTATTATCATATTAATTTGCTATTAAACACTTTGCTGTAGACATTAAGTTTCCAGGTGTGGTTGAATTGACAACTCAGCTGCTAATACTTGAGAATATTCTTTGGCTCCCCTTGCGTCGAATCAATAAATTTGGGTTGAATACTCTACCCTCGAAAACTGTTGCGAACCCCTATACTTGTGGGTTATCAGTGGATCCTGAGGTGGTACCGCTGGATACGTCGCTCTCCTGAGGCCCTGGGAGGAGTAGCTGCTTCTTCTTCTTGGGGATGGCCTCAGGAGGGTACGGGGTGCCTTCGTTGTCTGGGTCTTCGATCGCAGCGGCTTGGAAGTCGCGCTCAAGGGAGCACACCACATCTCTTTCTTCTTAGGGGACCGTGATGACTCCGCCGCTCCCTGGCATCTTTAGGTCGTTGTAACCGTGGTAGGTCACTGCTATAAACTTGGCCAATGCTGGATACCCGAGGATGGCATTGTACGGCAGACGGATGTGGGCGACGACGAAGTCGATGAGCTCGGTGCGATAGTTGTTACGCTGGCCAAAGGTGACATGGAGGCGGACCTACCCTAACGGGGTGGTGGAGCCGTCGGTCACTCCTGAGAAAGGCTTGGTAGGCTGAAGCTGATCGTATGGCACTTGAAGGCTGCCGAACGTCTCGACGGACAGGACATTGAGCCCTGCGCCACCGTCGACGAGGGTCTTGGTGACTTGGACGTTGCTGTTGACGGGTGAACAAAGCATCGGAAGGATGCCGGTGGTCGCCGCGCACTTGAGCTGGTCCACCGAGTTGAAGGTGATGGCGCACTTGGACCACCTGAGAGGGCGCGTGGCCTCGAGCCTGGGAAGGGTCGCGTTCACCTCACGAGCAAACTGCTTGAAGATGTGCTGGGAATAGGGGGCCTGAGCACCGCCCAGGATGCAAGCGATAGCGCGCGGCTCCTGGAAGCCCCCAGCCCCCTCGTCCTGATGGTGGTCGTTGTTCCTTCTTGGTGGTGGCAGTAGCGGAGGGATGCCAACATTGCCCTGAGGACGGTTCTCATGCGGCTGGTCCCTCTAGGCACCCTCGCGAGGCTAGTCCTGCCAGTGGTCCTCGCGAGGCCGGTCGCGCCACTCCTGACGGGGGCCGCGGTCATCCCAGCGTCCCCCACTTCGTCCTCCTCCTCGGCCGTAGCCCCGGTCGTTGCGCTCGGGGTGTCGACCAAAGCGTCCATCTCGAATGGCCTTGAGCTATTGGCAGTTGTTGGTGTTGTGGCTGTGTACATTGTGGAAGGCGCAGAACGGACGAGTGCTCCTAGACGACCCGGGGTGGTCTCAGCCGCGCTTTGTCTTTGGCTCTTCCACGAGCACGGCAGCCCCCTTGCACTTCACGTCCTTGGCCTTGGCTTTCTTCTCTTCTGGGTTGGCAGCAGGGAGCTCGAGGAGGGAGAGGCGCCCCTCCTCCGCTCTTGCGCACTTGGTCGCCATGTTGAACATCTCTAGGGCCGAGCATAACTCCTTGTGGATGGCGAGATCCTCCTTCATCTTGACGTCGCGGATGCCATCGGAGAACACAGAGATGATGGCCTCGTCTGTCACCTTGGGGATCTTGAGGCGGAAGCTGTTGAAGCATTGGATGTACTTTTGCAGGGTTTCCCCTGGTTGCTTCTTGATGCGCCGCAGGTTGACTGCAGCTGGCGGGCGGTCGCGAGTGCCCTGGAAGTTGGCGATGAAACACTCGCGCATCTCTCCCCAGGAGGAGATCGATCCCGCGGGCAGGTTTAGGAGCCACGAGCGCGCGCCATCCTTGAGGGCCATGGGAAACCAGTTCGCCATGACCTTCTTGTCGCCGTTGGCCGCCTCGATGCTCAGCTCGTAGAGCTGCAAGAACTCCGCAGGGTCTGGGGTGCTGTCGTAGCGCGGAGGCAGGTCTGGTTTTAACTTGCCTGGTCAGACTACACTACGCAACTCGGGAGTAAAGGCTCGGCAGCTCGCTGTGGCCACCGGGGCCCGTCGTGGGGGCGGAGCCTGATCTTGGTACCCATGCACTGCCACCACAGGTGGCGCGCGGTCTTGACGTGGTGGTGCGGGGAGTGCAGGAGCGTTTTCTTGCCATCGAGGGACCTCTTGGAAGCTTCCTTCTTCGTGCGCGGGCACACGGCATGGCAGATCACACCACGTGACCACGCTTCTTGGGGCGAGGACACCGTCTTGATGTGGAGGAGGCAGGGGTGCTCCGTGAGCTATGGGTCTCTGCGGGAGGGTGCCGTCTGGATGCGGAGGCGGCGGAGGCGCTCTGTGAGCTACGTCGCCCGCGGCTAGAGGTTGGCGAGGCAGCAAGAGGGATGGTGCAGGAGAGCCCCCAGCGGCGCTGACGAGCTCGGCAATGCGGTCCAGCCAGTCATCGTAGAGGTTGTCGACCAAGCGGTAACGCAGGAGCTCGCGTGCCATGAGCAGCGCGACTTGCATGTCCGTGGGCGTGCGATACGCGTGGGACAACGAGCCAACCGGAGTCAGCGATGGGGTGGCGGTGCGTCCATCCCGTCGCACAGAGGGGTGTAGCAATGACGCTTGCTGCTCGTTCGCTGCCAGGCCAGTGGTGGCGTTGGCAGCAGGTGATGGAGAACGGCGGGGAGGTCCGCCAACGGGTGCCGTCTAACCGACGCGGGCGGTGAGGGCGGCGTGGCGCTCAGCATGGGCTCGGCGAGCGTCAGACATGGATGCGATGGAGCAGTGGAACACGGATCGACGAAAGAAAAGCTTCAGCGCACCCCTACCTGGCGCGCCAAATGTCAGATTACGGGTTCCGGAAAAATCCTTGAGGTTCGAACTCTGGGGTGCGCATGAAGATCTCTCTCCCCCTAGCTCACACTCTCACCTCGATCTCGAAGCCTAGCTCGCCGAACCCGAGGAACAAGATACACAAGAGTTTATACTGGTTCAGGCCACCGTTGTGGTGTAATACCCTACTCTAGTGTGGTGTGGTGGATTGCCTTGTAGGATGGGGATGAACAAGTACAAGGGAAGAACAACCTCCTGAGGAGAGGCATTCTAGAGCTCGATGAGCTTGTGTGTGTGTGGATGGTCTGGTTCCTCTCTAGATCTTCCCTCCTCCCTACGGTGGTGGCTAGTCCTATTTATAGAGGCCCGGGTCCTCTTCCCAAATATTAGGCGGGAAGGGATCCCACAACGGCCAATTTAAAGGGGTACAACTAGTACAAGCTATCCTGACAAAAGGTGGTCTTCGCCTGCCAAAGGCTCTGGTGGTGACGCCGTCATGGGCTCCGTGATGACCTCCGTCCTGCCGTCCTGCTGGTCTTGGTCTCGTTGCACCGGTATGGAAACCTTTGCCTGATGCCTCAGGACTCCTCGCTTGCGCTTGCGTCTTTAGCACCAAAGAGGAAACTGGCACTCTGCGCCCGCCTGGCGCCCGCCTGGCCTTGGTCTTCATGGCTCACGTCACGCGCTCCTCGTGAGGTGCCCCTTGCATAGATATCCCCGCTCCTTGGGAGACAGCCTACTGAGGCTGCCCCTGAGGAGGTCTTGTGTCATCCACCTCGCGAGGCTCGGCCCCTCGCAAGGGTCTTGAGTGTTTGCTGATGAAGATGGGCCGTACCAGGCCTCTGGTGGAGCCACGCCACGGGCCGCAGGCAGGCAAGTCTGGGTACCCCCGTTCCCAGGACGCCGACACTGTGTGTGTGAGGTCGTCTCCGCGGGCAAGATCTTCATGACTCGTGGATGGGGAGAGGTCACCCGCGCCTGCCGCGTGGTGGGGGCCCTCGCCATCCATTTCGAGTACGATGGCGTCTCCACGCTGTTGTTCAAGGTCTTCAACGAGGAAGGCAGACGCCTAGAGTGCTGCCCTGGAGGGGTCGCCAGGACGGCGCAGCGCCAGGCGCTGGGCCCGCCCTCGGCCCTATCGACAGCTCCTCAGCAACAATGACGGTGCCTGGGAATCCATCGGCTCTCCTGAGCCTGACGGGACTTGGGAGACAAGCGACGGTAGCTAAGTGCCCCCAAGCTCTCGCCGTGCCCGGAGCGCAGCAGCGGCGTCCGCACGTCGTCATTATTGATCTGGATGCGGTTGGCATCGGCATCTATAGAGATGACTCCTGGAAACCTCCTTTTTGGTTCCCTACAAGGAATCGAGATGAACCCCGTGGGGGTGTGTAAAGAATCTGTAGCGCTTTTGCATCAATGTTATTCTTATTATGAAATTTGCGATCGCGAGTCTTGCTTTGGCATTGTCCCCCCTTTTCAACCTTGTGGTAGTTTAGTGCTCTACGCCGACAGGTCCCAGTCCCCAGGCAGGCTTCAGCCACAACTAGTATGCTAGGTTGCGATGCCGTTGTCAAGGCCAGGAGGTGAGCGGCCCAAGGCCCGATAAGAGCTCCTGAGGTGTGATGCTCAAGAGGCCCCCCTTGGCGTGTAAGCAGCTTCCTAAAGGTAGGAAAGGGAGGCGGCATTGCCGGAGCAAGGCTGCAAGAGCCGAAAATCCTGAGTCACTGTGCCGGGCCAACTTGAATGCGTGACTTGTCTTAGCGATCCTGAAGTGATTCCTTGCGCAGTTCTCGATTTATGCGTCAACGATGGTGGTGCTGCTAGGTTAGATCCGCACCAGCTTCCCGTTTTCATGTTCTTCTAAGTGCTCTGCATCCTCGGGTCCCGACCCTCGAGCGAGGCTCAGCCTCCGCTGGTATGCCAGGTCGCCATGCCATGGTCAAGGTGTAACACCCATGATGCGGCTATATCTCCCATGTGTCGAGGCATGACTTAGAGGCATAACCGCATGGTGGTTTTGTCGCAAGAGGAGTAATCTTCACACAATCCCATGTACTGAATAAGAAAGGGATAAAGAGTTGGCTTACAATCGCCACTTCACGCAAATAACAAGTTAAACATACATCATCCAGAATACAATCAAGGTCCGACTACGGAACAAAAATAAAAGAAGACAACCCCAAATGCTAGATCCCCGATCGTCTCAACTAGGCACCACTACTGATCAACCAGAAAAGACACAAAACATCGATCAAGATTTTCGTCGAGCTCCCACTTGAGCTCGGTTGCGTCACCTGCACTGGTATCATCGGCAACTGCAACTGTTTGGAAGTATCCGTGAGTCACGAGGACTCAGCAATCTCACACCCGCGAGATCAAGACTATTTATGCTTATGGGTAGGATAAGGTAATGAGGTGGAGTTGCAGCAAGCGCTAAGAAAATATGGTGGCTAACATACGCAAGTAAGAGCGAGAAGATAAGCAATGCAATGGTAGAGAAGCTATAAGTGATCAAGAAGTGATCCTGAAACTACTTACGTTCATACATAACACAAGACCGTGTTTTCTTCCCAGACTCCGCCAAGAAGAGACCATCATGGTTACACACGTGGTTGATGTATTTTAATTAAGTCAAATGTCAAGTTCTCTACAACAGGACATTAACAAAGTACCATTTGCCGCATAACCGCAGGCACAGCTTTCAAAAGTTTAAACCCTGTAGGGGTGTCCCAACTTAGCCCATCACAAGCTCTCACGGTCGACGAAGGATATTCCTTCTCCTGGTAAGGCCCGATTAGTCTCGGAATCCCGGTTACAAGACATTTCAACAATGGTAAAACAAGACCAGCAAAGCCGCACGATGTGCCGACAAATCCCGATAGGAGTCGCACGTATCTCGTTCTCAGGGCACACCGAATGGGCCAGACGCCGGGTTGGCATAGACCTTGGTTGCCCAGGGGGCGCCGGACATCACCCAAGTTGGACCAACACTCATAGGAGCACTGGCCCGGGGGGGGGGTATAAATATGACCCTCGGGCTCCAGAAACCCAAGGGAAAAAGGCATAGGTTGTTTGACAAATGTAAAACCAAGGTTGGGCCTTGCTGGAGGAGTTTTATTCAAAGCGAACTGTCAAGGGGGCCCATAAATCCCCAACCGCGTAAGGAACGCAAGATCAAGGAACATAACACCGGTATGATGGAAACTAGGGCGCCAAGAGTGGAACAAAACACCAGGCAAAAGGCCGAGCCTTCCACCATTTACCAAGTATATAGATGCATTAATTAAAATAAGAGATAATGTGATATCCCAACATATGCATGTTCCAACATGGAACAAACTTCAACTTCACCTGTAACTAGCAACACTATAAGCGGGGCTGAGCAAAAGTGGTAACATAGCCAAATAACGGTTTGCTAGGATGGTGGGTTAGAGGCTTGACATGGCAATATGGGAGGCATGATAAACAAGTGGTAGGTAGCGCGACATTGCAGTAGAACGAACAACTAGCAAAGCAAATATATAATTGATATCTAGGGTATGGTCATCTTGCCTGAGATTCCGCAAGGAAGAAGAACGAGCCCAAGAAGTAGACGATCCAACGTAGTCGAACGAATCCTCAGAACTCTAGAACGAAACCGAAGCTAACGAGAGAAGCAACCCGGAAAGAAGCAAGCAACATAGTAAACAACCATCACATACACATGGCATGATGCACAACCAAGTATGATGCATGTCCGATTTAGTGAAACATGGCATGGCAAAGTGCACAAACAAAACTACAAGTTAAGTGGAGCTCAATATGCAACGAGTTGAATATTGACGAAACACCACATGACTTATTTAGTTCTCTCCCGTTTATGTACCCAACAATACTAAATGTTATTAAACATGGCAAGAGGTGAAGCACAACAAAACTACCTATCTAGGCAAGTTTAAATGAGGCCGAAAACAACAACAACAATTCCAGAAAATCCTCATATGCATATTTCGAATTAGCTACTGTTCTGCCCTACACATAATTTTAGAGTTGTTAAACATGCAAAGTAAGTACATCATGTTAATCTATGCATTTTTGCCCCATTTATATATAAAGTTTATTTAAAATGGAGCTACGGTTATTTAGTTATGAATTAAATCATTTTAGCATGGCATTTATGCAAATTAAACAAACAACACATTTAAGCATTTTCAACATGGGTGAAAGTTGTAAATTGTGAAACTAGGTGAAATTCTAAGCAAGTTACATATATAAATTATTTACATGTGATGCATGGTTTGTGAGATATTAAATGCATGAAAATGAGGGACTTTTCTGTAAAACAACAGTAAAACACTGGATAAATAGCTAAACGTACAAAATGGGAAAAAATGATGTCGGCCGAATCTGGTGTACTACTGGGCGTTGGATCTGAGGGGGGGGGCTCACCATGGGCCCTCAGGCCGGCTGGTAGAGAGGCTGGGCCGCAACGTCTTGCTGGGCCGTGGGTGGGGCGCGATGAGGCACGACGCGAGGTCGGCCGAGTCACTCGATCGGGAAGCAACAACGGCTGCTCAACTCGCATGGGCGCGCTTGCTGTAGACGAACAGGGGCGCGGTGGACAAGACAACAACGACGGCATGGGACTTGCTCTAGCGGGGCTAGCAGGTCGGGAGGCGCGGGGAGGACCGGGAACGATGGAGATACCCGAAGATGGCAAGGACGAGGGCGATACGGGGTTTCCTCGGGGCTGGGCCTCTTGGGTGGCCATGCCTGCTTGAGGTCATCCGGACCTGCACAAAACGGCGGCGACAGTAGGGTCAGCGGGTCCGGCGAGCAGAGAAAAGGAAGGGGAGAAGCTGAGGCAGGGCGGCATTGACCTCCTACTGGTCTTCAGGAGGAGCTCGTCTCCCTGCATCGACGAAGAGAGCGGGGAGGCTGCAGAGACGAAGGACGATAGTGCAAGGCTTGGTGCGGTAGCGGGGTCGCGAGGTTGGAGGAGCTCGGGCCTCGGGAGCGCTCCAGAAGGTGGATCGAGCGTGGATGCATTGGGAGGCTCCGGTCGCTGGTGGCAGGGGAGATCGAGTAGAGGAGGCATGGCCTCGGGCTCGATGGGGAGGAGGCCGCGGGATTGGCCGGGCACGGAAACAGAGGCGATGGTGGTCGGCTACGGTGGTTGGGGAGGGATGGATCCCGATGGGGATTCGATGGAGTGGCGGCGGCGACGAGTGGGTAGGACAGCTCCCTAGGTTTTAGGGTTGGACCTCTTTTATAGCAAAAGAATTTAGGAAGGGGCTATAATGACCCTCCGATTTAGATCGGACGCTCGAGATAATTAGGTTGGGGGAGTCCAACAAATAAACGGAGATATTTTATAGATGTTAGGGGATGATCCGGACCCAATGGTGACGACTGTCCAGGTTGGGTTCGGGGGAGTTTCGGACGCGCGAGAGGGGTCTATGCACTGCGCAAAGAGGGGTAGGATAGGCCTAGGTGGACTATGAAGAGGAGTTGGGCAGAGAGGATAGAAGAGAAGGATAGGCCCGACACAGTCTTCGGAGACCGAAAACGTCCGACGTATGACCGGCTATAATGCCGCTATATGTTTAATGGTTGGGCTATCAAACGAGCTCCGAATGCGACGAAACTTGACAGTCGGTCTATCTATACTATACTAAGACCGCATGCCAAATTTTGGACCATTCCGAGAACATTTCCCGGCCACTTATAAAATAGTATTTCGGAGGTGTCGCGGGTGCGTGCATGTGTCTCTAGGCTCAGAACGGACAACGGAAATAACTGGGAGACCCAAACGGATGCAAGTTTGAAAAACATGCAGATGCAATGCGGATGATGACATGGCAAGATGCAACACACAAGAAAAGACAAGGCAACAACAACGAATAACTGGAAGACATCTGGTGCATCGGTCTTGGGGCATCACACAAGGCCAGGGCTGAGAGCTGGAGAGTCAGTAAGGGTTCCTGAGGCGCGATGCTTAGGAGCCCTCCCTTTAACGCGCAAGCGAATCGCACAAAAAGGTGCAGCTGACAGGGCTACCCGTAGCTAAGCTCCGGAGATTCCCGCGGGTTAGTCCGAGAGGGTGATATAGCTTGTAATCACATTTGCTATCCTGCCGCTGATCTTTACGCAAGAAGATGAAGGCACTGAGGGTCTGGTGAGGTGACGTGCGCGGGGTGTGCCATGAGCCAGAGCTCGACCACTCAGGTTTGTCAGCGTTGTACGGACGGACCCGAGCACAAGCGCCGTGTCGGCATGTCTAGTCCTCGTTGTGGGATGAGCAGGAGGACAATCAGCAACGGGGGTGGCCGCGAAGGGCAACAGACAAGCAGGTGGTGATCATAAGGTAACTCATGCAAGGAGGCAAGCTAGTTTGAATAGATACAAGAACGATCCATGCCACAGGGACGAACCCATGCGGCCTGGGGATGATGTAGCCCGAGGGGCGCCCCCAACAGTGTAAGCTAAGGATGCAAAAGGATGCATGTCGCAGGGACATGCCCATGCGACCTGGGGATGTTGCAGCCCGAGGGGCGCCCCCAGCTGAATAAACCAGAAACTGTCACCTGGCACCGCTGTTGAAGAGGCGTTGGAGCAGCTGAAGATGCGCACTGAAGAAGTCGCTCCTGACGAGTCGTCCGGCTGCTGGTTCCCAGGGGATCCTGGAGGCTTCGGCTCCTCCTCCCCCAGGACGGCTAGGCGCCTGGCCTCACGAGCTGCCAAGGCGCCCTGCGTGAGCCAGTTGAAGGCGACAGCTGCGTTCGGCAGGCCGAAGGGCATGCGAACGTAGCTATGTGGGGGGCCTCCGCACCGACCAATGCTCGATGGCTAGAAGCGCCCCTGAGATGAACTCCTGTGAGCCCAGGAACGTCGATGCAGACGCGCAGCTCATTGTCCGTGCCAGGACAAGGAGCTGCACCAGGTGGTGGGCGGCGGTCTCCGCGCATGGCTCTTACCTCTTGAAGCTCCTTGGTGGTCTTGGTGTTGAACTCCTGAGCACCGGGCACCTCGTGCCTTATACCCTGATGAGGGAAGCGTGCGGTGAAGCATGCCCCCACGTGGTGCTCGAGCGCCTCCTTCGTGACATTGGAAAAGTCCAAGGTCCTCCAGAAGAGAGCCCCCGAGCCCAGCCTGAGGAGGGCGCCGGGCGCGCCTTCCTATGCGAGGGAGGGAGGCGCCCCATCTATGGGCGCATGTCCTGAAGTGGTGCTGCTGGAGATGCCGCTCTCCTGAAGCCCTCGACGGAGCAGCTGCTTCGTCGTCTCGGCGATGGCCTCAGGAGGGTAGATGCCGCCTTCATTATATGGGTCTATGGCCGCTGCAGCTTGGTAAGCACGCTCGAGGGAGCACACCGCGTCCTTCTCCTCGCAGGCGACCGTGATGACTCCGCAACTCCCGGGCATCTTGAGGACGTTGTAGCCATGATGGGTCACTCCCATAAACTTGGGCAGGGCTGGGTACCCAAGGATGACGTTGTACGACAGGCGGATGTGGGCGACATCGAAGTCGATGAGCTCAGTGCGGTAGTTGTCGCGCCTGCCGAAAGTGACAGGAAGGCGGACCTACCCGATCGGGGTGGTGGAGCCATCGGTCACTCCTGAGAAGGGCTTGGTAGGTTGTAGCTGGTATGGCACTTGGAGGCGGTCGAACGTCTCGACGGACAGGACATTGAGCACCGCGCCACCGTCGATGAGGGTCTTGGTGACTTGGACATTGCTGATGATGGGTGAGCAGAGCTTTGGGAGGGCTCCGGCAGTTTCCACACACTTGAGTTGGTTGGAGGAGCTGAAGGTAATGGTGCACTTGGACCTCCTGAGCAGGCGCGCGACCTCAAGCCTGGGAGGGCAGTTCTCATCCCGCGAGCAAACTGTTTAAAGATACACTGAGAGGCTGGGGCCTGAGCACCACCCAAGATGCAAGGGATGGCGCGAGGCTCCTAGAAGCCCCCAGCCCCCTCGTCCTGATGATGGTTGTCGTTCCTTCTTGGTGGTGTCGGTAGCGGAGGGAGGCCAGCGTTGCCCTGAGGGCGGTCCTTATGAGGCTGGTCTCTCCAAGCAACCTCACGAGGCTGGTCCTGCCAGCGATCCTCATGATGCCGGTCACGCCACTCCTGATGGGGTCCGCGGTCGTCCCAGCGTCCTCCACTTCGTCCTCCTCCTCGGTCGTAGCCTCGGTCATTGCGCTCGGGGCGTCGGATGAAGCGCCCATCGCGGATGGCCCTGAGCTCTTGACAATCATTGGTGTTGTGGCTGTGCACATTGTGGAAGGCACAAAACGGGCGGTTGGCCTTGGATGACTCTGGTTGGTCATAGCCGTGCTTCATCTCCGGCTCCGCCGCGAGCACAGCCTCCCCCTTGCGCTTCACGTCCTTGGTCTTAGCCTTCTTGTCTTCTGGGTTGGCTGCTGGAAGCTCAAGGAGGGAGAGGTGTCCCTCCTCATCCCTTGCGCACTTGGTCGCCATGTTCAACATCTCCAGAGCTGTGCATAGGTCTTCGTGTATGGTGAGCTCCTCCTTCATCTTGAAATCGCGGACGCCATCGGAGAACGTCGATATGATGGCCTCGTCCATCACCTTGGGAATCTTGAGGCGAACGTTGTTGAAACGCTGGATGTACTTCTGCAGGGTCTCCCCTGGCTGCTGCTTGATGCGCCACAGGTCACTAGTGGCAGGCGAGCGGTCGCGTGTGCCTTGGAAGTTGGCGACGAAGTGCTCACGCATCTCGCCCCAGGAGGAGATCGATCCCTCAGGAAGGTTCAGGAGCCACGAGCGTGCACCGTCCTTGAGAGCCATGGGGAACCAGTTCGCCATGACCTTCTTGTCGCCGTTGGCTGCCTCGATGCTCAGCTCGTAGAGCTGCAAGAACTCAGCAGGGTCGGGGGTGCCATCGTAGCACGGAGGTAGGTCAGGCTTGAACTAGCCGAGCTAGACGACGCTGCATAGCTCGGGGGTGAAGGCGCGGCAACCCGCCGTGGTCACTGGAGCCCGCTGTGGAGGCAAAGCCCAGTCTTGGTACCTAGGCGCCACCGCCCCAGGCGGCGCACGATCCTGACATGGTGGTGCAAGGAGCGCAGGAGCGTCTTCTTGTGGCCGAGGGATCTCTTGACAGCTTCTCTCTTCGTGCGCGGGCGCCCTGCGTGGCGGGTCACGCCATGGGGCCGCGCGTCTTGGGGCAAGGACGGCGTCTTGATGTTGAGGTGGTGGAGGTGCTCCATGGGCTACATCGCCCACAGCTGGAGGTGGGTGAGGCAGCGAGACAGACGGTGCGGGCGAGCCGCCAGCGGCGCTGACGAGCTCGGCGATGTGGTCCAACCAGTCTTCGTAGAGGTCGTCGACCGGGCGGTAACGCAGGAGTTCACGTGCCATGAGCAGCACGGCCTACACGTCCATGGGTGCGCGACGAGCATGGGACGACGAGCCGGCTAGAGTCAGCGACGGGGTGGCGGTGCATCCATCCTGCGGCACAGAGGGGTGCAGCGACCAAGCTTGCTGCTCGTTTCCCGCCGGGCTGGTGGCGGCGTTGGCAGCGGGTGATGGAGAACGGTGGGGAGGTCCGCCAACAGGCACCGTCTGAGCGATGCAAGCAGCGAGGGTGTCCCGGTGCTCAGCACGGGCTCGACGAGCATCGGCCATGGATGTGGCGGAGCAGTGGTACGTCGATCGACGGAAGAAAGGCTTCAGCGCACCCCTACCTAGCGCACCAAATGTCGGATTGCATGTTCCGGCTAACCCTTGAGGTTTGAACTCTGGGGTGCGCATGAAGAACACTCTCTCCCTAGTTCGCTCGCTCAACGATATCACGACCTAGCTCAATGAACCCAAGGAACAAGAGACACAAGGGTTTATACTGGTTCGGGCGACCTTGCGGTGTAATACCCTACTCCAGTGCGGTGTTGGTGGATTGCCTCATGGGCTAAGGATGAACTAGTACAATGGCTGAACAGCCTCAGGAGGAGAGGTGTTCTTGAGCTCGGCGAGCTGGTGGATGTGAGGATGGAATGGATCCGATCCAAGATGATTCGACCCCCCCTATGGTGGTGGCTAGTCCTATTTATAGAGGCCCCGGTCCTCTTCCCAAATGTTAGGCAGGAAGGGATCCCACAACGGCCAAGTTTGAAGGGAGACAACTAGTAAAAGATGTCCTGACAAAAGGTGCTCTTCGCCTGCCAAAGGCTCTGGTGGTGACGCTGCTGTGGGCTCCATGGTGACCTCCGTCCTGCCGTCCTGCTAGTCTTGGTCTTGTTGCACTAATATGGAAACCTTTGCCTGATGCCTCGGGACTCCTCGCTTGCGCATTCCTCTTTAGAACGAAAGAGGAAACTGGTACACTGCGCCCGCTAGTGCCGGCCTGGCCTTGGTCTTCATGGCTCACGTCACGTGAACCTCGTGAGGTGCCCCTTGCATAGAGATCTCCACTCCTCGGGAGCCAGCCTAGTGAGGCCGCTCTAGGGGAGGCCTTGGTGTCGTCCGCCTCACGAGGCTTGGCCCCTCGCGAGGGTCTTGAGTGGTTGCTGCTGAGGATGGGACATACCAGGCCATTGGTGGAGCCACACACAAGCCCGCAGGCAGGCAAGTCTGGGCACCCCCGGTCCGAGAATGCCGACAAGGCCCGTGAGAGATAACACACACACACAGAGAGAGAGAGAGAGAGAGAGAGAAAGAGCTACTCCCTCTGTTCGATAATGTAGTGCCAACATTTTTTTAAAGTCAAACTTTTGAAACTTTGACCAAGTTTAATTACTTATATCTACAATACCAAAGATAAATGGTAGTATGAAGTAAGTACATGTTGTGATGAATCTAATGATCATTCCAGATGTAAATGTTTTTCTCCACATATACCTGGTCTAACTTTTCTGAGGTTTGACTTTACAAAACATCCATATGCTTATGGACATGATAGAGTACCTAACTAGAGAAAGTGTGTGTGAAATAGAAAGAGTGACTGAAAAAAGTGTGTGTGCGTGTGTGAAAGAGACATGGACAACACATGATAAAAGTAGAGAAAAAGCGTGTGTGTCCTATGCAAACATATCACACATGCATCTTCGACAGCGGAAGCAAGGTGAGGAGATAGTGTGTGGTTGTTTGCAGCCGAGAGAGAAAGACCCCTAGCACGTGGCCCAGAGGGGTCTGACAAACAAGGGAGAGAGGTCAAGAGAGACGTACGCAGAAAATGCAGACAGGGGGAGGAGAGAGTGTATGTTTGTCATAGAGAGATCCCCTGGAGATCGTGATGGGACTACATGGGTCGGATATTGAATGACAAGGTGTGTGCGCGATAGAAGATACCCCAAGAGATATCGAGATAGACGTATGGATGGAAGGAGACAATATGTGTGTTCCTGATGGCTAGTGAGAGATAATCATACTTAGGGGGGAGTGCGTGCGCCTATGACGGAGTGAGGGATTATGGTACTTAGGGGGGTGCGTGTCACATAGAGAGAGAACAAGGGCAGAGAGAATTAGATGGGTTTATGTAGCGCGAGCAAGACATGTGTATGTGTGAACCAGGGAGAAATATAGTTTGAGAGAGATAGAGGAGCCCCGATAAGGCTGAGTGGTGTGTCAGATAGCTGAGAGGGGGAAAGAGATATTCCATCCGCTCGATAATGCAGTGCATGTAAATTTTTTAGAAGTCGAACTTTGGAAACTTTGACCAGGTTTACGCAAATGTTATTTATATCTACAATACCAAAGATACATCATACGAAACTACATCTCATGATGAATCTAATGGTATATGTTTGTCGTTCTAGATGTAAATGTTTTTCTCCACGTACATGGCCAAACTTTGTGATGTTTGAATTTTCAATAAATCTATATGCTATGGACCAAAGAGAGTGCCTAAGTCGAGAGAGATCAAGTGCGTGTGAAGGAGAACCCTCCTCCCTAATACCGGAGACGTGCACTAGGCCGTGTGCCTCTTACTCCATGCTGCTGGAGCTGCCTCGACGACGGCCGCGTAAACTGTACCAGACCCGATTCACCCCCACCATTGTTCACGGCACCGGAGCAGCTCCAACTTCGGATCCTTCCATAGCCCCGGCGCTGTTTCCCCGTAGCCGTCGACCGTCACGGCATCTCTACTTCCCTGCTACCGGTAGCCACCTTAACCGCGCCGGCCTAACCGACTCGGTAGCTGGAGCTGGCTACTTCACCAGGCCGCCAGATGGGTCACACCCTCATCTCAAATCACTTTATTTAGGCGTTAGTTGTCTGAATTTTTATTCTGGGCCAATCGATTCCCAATGTGAAGCAGCACCCCTCAAGGCGGTGGAGGTTCTAGGCTGCAGGTTGGCTGGTGTCTAACGTAAGGGTGCGGTGGCGCAAGTTCGCCGCGGAAGCAGCGCTTAGATGGCTATCTTAGAGTTGCGTGGGTTGAGGGTACTGCCGCCGCCGGATCTGCATGATGGCGAGTCTTTGTGGATTGGCCCGGGGGCGGCGCAACCACGACAGTGCGGTGGGGCGGGGAGCGGGGTTTTGGTCGGGGCAACGGACGATGGAGGTAGGCTGCTCTGTCGGTGGTCGCTGGCTCTTCGAGGAAGATTCCAAAAAGTGTCAGCCAGGAGGCACAAGACGGCCATCAAGCCATTCGGCATAGATCGGACAGTACCAAAATAAAATAAAATCGTGTGACCCCAATTTGTTCTTCAGTCAACAGACGTGTGACCACTCTCGTACCTTGTTGTTGATCTCTTAGGGTATTTCTTTGGATCAGAGAGATGTGTCATTCTTAACATTATGCGTTTTCTGTATCTTCAGCCACACCGTCTTCCAACTCACCGCAACTGCTCCAACAAGGGAAGCATACACCAAAATGAAGCTATAGTCCCCACTCAACAGTTCCCTGCATCGAATGCGCTTGCCCGACATGGACAACCACAACAACTGTAGGGCCATCGACAAGTCATCACATGATGCTCACTCCTATGGAAGGCGGCCAGATAGGTTGTACCCTCATCTTATTTGTGTGCGACATTTATGGCTTTGTTATTCATATAAGCATGGAAAATAGATTATCACATTTCACGGTATATATTCATGCTGATCTCTTACGCGTCTTGTTCAGAAGTTAACGTTGTTCCATAGTTTAGCTAAGAGACTTGTTCTTTAGGTAACGTTGTTCCATAGTTATCATCCATCAGCTAATGCTATCCCACAAGCTGGTGATTATAGTATTATACCACTTCTAGTATTACCTATGTTGTTCTTTAATACTTTTGTGTGCCATCTAGTTAATCTCGAGTACAAACGATACATATTCTGTAGCTTTCATCTGTGTTCTCTCTTTAGTTTTTGAGACCTATTGCTGCTAGTTAGCCCCAGTCCTACTATCTATGTCGTCTCCTACAGGTACTCATTACATAAATCTAACTACTAGTTGTCTTCCATGCATGTCAGATATAATTGCACACACTGACTTATCCACAAGAACCTCACAGAGCAATGTAACGACCAACAAACTTGACGTCAATGACACCCAATATGATGGAACATGTAAATGCAGTTCTTCACAAGACTTGCAGAAAGATGATGAATCCTATTCACCCCACAAGGTCCTTGCTCTAACTTGGCCCTTGATATGGGTACAACATGTATATAATGTCCTGGAGTGCATCTACTCTGTTGCAATGCCTTGTGCTTAGCCTGCTGATCATGCATGTAAATATGCCATGCCTTCCTGTTTTTCAGTACCTATTCCATTCATGATAACATGTTTTCAAATTCAAGTACTATCATTCTACTCTATCGCAATGCCATCTTCTTAGTTTGGACATCATGCTTCTGAATATCTTATGCATTGTTATTCATCAGTATGTACTTCATCTGTCTACCATACCATGTTCTTTTTTTACAATGAAGTGTTGTTCTAGTGGTCTACTGCAATGCCATCTTAGTTTCCCAATCGTACACGCATATGTTGCCTTAGTGTTTTTCTATATGTATTCCACTAGCATACAGTTTTAAATTCAAGTAGTGTTTTTTACACTGTTGTCCTGTCGTATCCCTACCTCTTACATCATACTCCCTCCGTCCGGATTAGATGTCGCAGAAATAGATAAAACTGGATGTATCTAGAACCGAAATACGCCTAGACCCATCCATTTATTTCTGGATGGAGGGAATACATGTCAATATGTCATGCCTGTTGGGGAACGTAGTAATTTCAAAAAAATTCCTACACACATGCAAGATCATGGTGATGCATAGCAACAAGAGGGAAGAGTGTTGTCCACATACCCTTGTAGACCGTAAGCGGAAGCGTTATGAGAACGCCGTTGATGTAGTCGTACGTCTTCACGATCCGATCGATCCAAGTACCGAATGTACGATACCTCTGAGTTCAGCACACGTTCAGCTCGGTGACGTCCCATGAACTCCGATCCAGCAGAGCTTTGAGTGAGAGTTCTGTCATAACGACGGCATGATGACAGTGATGATGATGTTACCGACACAGGGCTTCGCCTAAGACTGCTACGATATGACCGAGGTGGAGGGGGGCACCGCACACGGCTAAAAGATCAACTGATCAACTTGTGTGTCTTGGGGTGCCCCCTGCCCCCGTATATAAAGGAGCAAGGGGGAGGCTGGCCAGCCCTTGTAGGGTGCATCAGGAGGAGGAGTCCTCCTTCTAGTAGGAGTAGGACTCCCCTTTCCTACTCCTACTAGGAGGGGGAAAGGAATGAGGAGAGGGAGAAGGAAGGAGAGGGAGGAAAGGAGGAAAGGGGGGGCGTCCCCCTAGTCCAATTCGATTTGGGCTAGGGGGGCCGTGCACCTTGCCTCGTCCTACCTCCGCTTTTCCACCACTTGGCCCATGAGGCCCAATACTTCTTCCCCCGTATTCCTGTAACTCCCCGGTACTCCGAAAAATACCCGAATTACTCGGAACCTTTCCGATTTCTGAATATAGTCGTCCAATATATCGATCTTTACGTCTCGACCATTTCGAGACTCCTAGTCATGTCCCCGATCTCATCCGGGACTCCGAACTACCTTCGGTACATCAAAATACATAAACTCATAATACCGATCATCACATAACTTTAAGCGTGCGGATCCTACGGGTTCGAGAACTATGTAGACATGACCGAGACTCATCTCCGGTCAATAACCGATAGCGGAACCTGGATGCTCATATTGGCTCCTACATATTCTACAAAGATCTTTATCGGTCAAACCGCATAACAACATATGTTGTTCTCTTTGTCATCGGTATGTTACTTGCCCGAGATTCGATCGTTGGTATCTCAATACCTAGTTCAATCTCGTTACCGACAAGTCTCTTTAGTCGTTCCGTAATACATCATCCCACAACTAACTCATTAGTTGCATTGCTTGCAAGGCTTAAAGTGATGTGCATTACTGAGAGGGCCCAGAGATACCTCTCCGATACTCGGAGTGACAAATCCTAATCTCGATCTATGCCAACTCAACAAACACCATTGGAGACACCTGTAGAGCACCTTTATAATCACCCAGTTATGTTGTGACGTTTGGTAGGACACAAAGTGTTCCTTCGGTATTTGGGAGTTGCATGATCTCATTGTCATAAGAACATGTATAAGTTATGGAGTAAGCAATAGCAAGAAACTAAACAATCATCGTGCTAAGCTAACAGATGGGTCAAGTCAATCACATCATTCTCTAATGATGTGATCCGGTTAATCAAATGACAACTCATGTCTATGGTTAGGAAACATAACCATCATTGATTCAACGAGCTAGTCAAGTAGAGGCAAACTAGTGACACTCTGTTTGTATATGTATTCACACATGTACTAAGTTTCCGGTTAATACAATTCTAGCATGAATAATAATCATTTATCATGATATAAGGAAATATAAACAACAACTTTATTATTGCCTCTAGGGCATATTTCCTTCAGTCTGCCACTTGCACTAGAGTCAATAATCTAGTTCACATCGTCATGTGATTTAACACCACTAGATCACATCTTTATGTGATTAGTTCACATCTCCATGTGACTAACACCCAACGGGTTTACTAGAGTCAATAATCTAGTTCACATCGCTATGTGATTAACACCCAAAGAGTGATCATGTTTTGCTTGTGAGAGAAATTTAGTCAACGGGTCTGCCACATTCAGTGCTGTATGTATTTTGCAAATTTTCTATGTCTACAATGCTTTGCACGGAGCTACCCTAGCTAATTGCTCCCACTTTCGATATGTATCTAGATCGAGACTTAGAGTCATCTAGATCGGTGTCAAAGCTTGCATCGACGTAACTCTTTGTGACGAACTCTTTGTCACCTCCATAACCGAGAACCATTTACTTATTCCACTAAGGATATTTTTGACCGCTGTCCAGTGACCCACTCCTGTATCACTATTGTACCCTCTTGCCAAACTTATGGTGAGGTACACAATAGGTCTGGTACACAACATAACATACTTTATAGAACCTATGACTGAGGCATAGGGAATGACTTTTCATTCTCTTTCTATTTTCTGCCGTGGTCGGGTTTTGAGTCTTTACTCAACTTCACACCTTACAACACAGGCAAGAACTCCTCCTTTGACTTTTCCATTTTGAACCACTTCAAAATCTTGTCAAGGTATGTACTCATTGAAAATATATCAAGCGTCTTGATCTATCTCTATAGATCTTGATGCTCGATATGTAAGCAGCTTCACCGAGGTCTTTCTTTTGAAAAACTCCTTTCAAATACTCTTTTATGCTTTCCAGAAAATTCTACATCATTTCCGATCAACAATATGTCATTCACATATACTTATCAGAAAGGTTGTAGTGCTCCCACTCACTTTCTTGTAAATACAGGCTTCACCGCAAGTCTGTATAAAACGATATGCTTCGACCAACTCATCAAAGTGTATATTCCAACTCCGAGATGCTTGCACCAGTCCATAGATGGATCGCTGGAGCTTGCAAACTTTGTTAGCACTTTTAGGATTGACAAAACCTTCTGGTTGCATCATATACAACTCTTAAATCCACTAAGGAATGCAGTTTTGTTATCCATTTTCCAGATTTCATAAATTGCGGCAATTGCTAACATGATTCAGACAGACTTAAGCATCGATATGAGTGAGAAAATCTCATCGTAGTCAACATTTTGAACTTGTCGAAAAACTTTTTCGACAATTCGGGCTTTGTAGATAGTAGCACTACTATCAGTGTGCATCTTCCTCTTGAAAATCCATTTATTCTTAATGGCTCACCGATCAACGGGCAAGTCAATCAAAGTCCATACTTTGTTCTAATACATGGATCTTATCTCAGATTTCATGGCTTCGAGCCATTTCGTGGAATCTAGGCTCATCATCGCTTCCTCATAGTTCGTAGGTTCGTCATGGTCAAGTAACATGACCTCCAGAACAGGATTACCGTACCACTCTGGTGCGGAACATATTCTGGTTGACCTACAAGGTTCGGTAGTAACTTGATCGGAAGTTTCATGATCATCATCATTAACTTCCTCACTAATTGGTGTAGGAATCACTGGAACTGATTTCTGTGATGAACTACTTTCCAATTCGGGAGAAGGTACAATTACCTTATCAAGTTCTACTTTCCTCCCACTCACTTCTTTCGAGAGAAACTCCTTCTCTAGAAAGGATCCATCCTTAGCAACAAAACATCTTGCCTTGGGATCTGTGATAGAAGGTGTACCCAATACTTTCTTCTGGGTATCCTATGAAGACACACTTTTACGATTTGGGTTTGAGCTTATCAGGCTGAAACTTTTCCAGATAAGCATCACAGCCCCAAACTTTAAGAAACGACAGTTTAGGTTTCTAGCCAAACCATAGTTCATACGGTGTCGTCTCAACGGATTAGATGGTGCCCTATTTAACATGAATGTAGCCGTCTCTAACGCATAACCCCAAAAAGATAGTGGTAAATCGGTACGAGACATCATAGATTGCACTATATCCAATAAAGTACAGTTATGATGTTCGGACACACCATTATGCTGTGGTGTTCCAGGTGGCATCAATTGGTGAAACTATTCCACATTGTTTTAGTTGAAGACTAAACTCATAACCCAAATATTCGTCTCCACGATCAGATCGTGGAAACTTTATTTCCTTGTTACGATGATTTTCCACTTCACTCTGCAATTCTTTGAACTTTTCAAATGTTTCAGACTTATGTTTCATCAAGTAGATATACCCATATCTACCCAAATCATCTGTGAAGGTTAGAAAATAATGATACCCGCCGCGAGCCTCAACACTCATCGGATTGCATACATCAGTATTATTATTTCCAATAAGTCAGTTGTTTGCTCCATTGTTCCAGAGAACGGAGTTTTAGTCATCTTGCCCATGAGGCATGGTTCTCAAGCATCAAATGATTCATAATCGAGTGATTCCAAAAACCCATCAGCATGGAGTTTCTTCATGCAGTTTACACCAATATGACCTAAACGGCAGTGCCACATATAAGTTGCACTAGCATTATTAACTTTGCATCTTTTGGCTTCAATATTATGAATATGTGTATCACTACGAGCGAGATTCAATAAACCATTCACCTTGGGTGTATGACCTCAGAAGGTTTTATTCATGTAAACAGAATAACAATTATTCTTTGACTTAAATGAATAACTGTATTGCAATAAACATGATCCAATCATATTATGTTCAACGCAAACACCAAATAACATTTATTTTAGGTTCAACACTAATCTCGAAGGTAAAGGGAGTGTGCGATGGTGATCTTATCAACCTTGGAATCACTTCCAGCTCACATCTTCACCTCGCCCTTGACTAGTCTCTGTTTATTTTGCAACTCCCATTTCGAGTTACTACTCATAGTAACTGAACCACTATCAAATACTGAGGGGTTGCCACAAACACTAGTAAAGTACACATCAATAACATGTATATCAAATATACTTTTGTTCACTTTTCCATCCTTCTTATCCGCCAAGTATCTAGGGCAGTTCCACTTCCGGTGACCATTTCCTTTGTAGTAGAAGCACTCAGATCGAGGCTTGGGTCTAGCTTTGGGCTTCTTCATGGGAGCAGCAACTTGCTTGTTATTCTTCTTTGAAGTTCCTCTTCTTTCCCTTTCCCTTTTACTTGAAACTAGTGGTCTTGTCAACCATCAACACTTGATGATTTTCTTGATTTCTACCTTCACTGATTTCAGCATCGCGAAGAGCTTGAGAATTACTTTCGTCATCCCTTGCATATTATAGTTGATCACGAAGTTCCAGTAACTTGGTGACAGTGACTAGAGAACTCTGCCAATCACTATTTTATCTGGAACATTAACTCCCACTTGACTCAAGCAATTGTAGTACCCAGACAATCTGAGCACATGCTCACTGGTTGAGCTATTCTCCTCCATCTTGTAGGCAAAGTACTGTCAGAGGTCTCCTACCTCTCGACACGGGCATGAGTATGAAATACCAATTTCAACTCTTAGAACATCTTATATGATCTGTGGCATTCAAAATCATTTTTTGAAGTCCCGGGTTTAAGCCGTAAATCATGGTGCACTAAACTATCAAGTAGTTATCATACCAAGCTTGCCAAATGTTCATAACGTCTGCATCTACTCTTGCAGTAGGTCTGTCACCTAGTGGTGCATCAAGGACATAATTCTTCTGTGCAGCAATGAGGATAACCCTCAGATCATGGAGCTAGTCCGCATCATTGCTACTAACATCTTTCAACTTGTTTTTCCCTAGGAACATATGAAAAAATAAACGGGGAGCTACATCGCAAGCTATTGATCTACAACATAGATATGCAAATACTATCAGGACTAAGTTCATGATAAATTAAAGTTCAATTAACCATATTACTTAAGAACTCCCACTTAGATAGACATCCCTCTAGTCATCTAAATGATCATGTGATCTAAATCAACTAAACCATGTCTGATCATCACGTGAGATGGAGTAGTTTTCAATGGTGAACATCATTATGTTGATCATATCTACTATATGATTGACGCTCGACCTTTCGGTCTCCAGTGTTCCGAGGCCATATCTGCATATGCTAGGCTTGTCAAGTTTAACCCGAGTATTCCGCGTGTGCAAAACTGCCTTGCACCCGTTGTATGTGAACGTAGAGCTTATCACACCCGATCATCATGTGGTGTCTCGGCACGATGAACTATCACAATGATGCATACTCAGGGAGAACATCTTATAATGCTACCGCCGAACTAAGCAAAATAAGATGCATAAAGGATAAACATCACATGCAATCAAAATATCTGACATGATATGGCCATGATCATCTTGCACCTTTGATCTCCATCTCCAAAGTACCGTCATGATATCTATCGTCACCAGCATGACACCATGATCTCCATCATCTTGATCTCTATCAACGTGTCATCACATGGTCATCTCGCCAACTATTGGTCTTGCAACTACTGCTATCGCATAGCGATAATGTAAAGCAATTATTTGGCACTTGCATCTTATGCAATAAAGAGACAACCATAAGGCTTCTGCCAGTTGCGGATAAATTCAACAAAACATGATCATCTCATACAACAACTTATATCTCATCACGTCATGACCATATCACATCACAACAAGCCCTGCAAAAACAAGTTAGACGTCCTCTACTTTGTTGTTGCAAGTTTTACGTGGCTGCTATGGGCTGAGAAAGAACCGTTCTTACCTACGCATCAAAAACCAAAACGCGGTATAGTGATTGCTTTTTGATCTTCTAAAAGAACCCTGTTCATTGAATCCGATTCAACTAAAGTTGGAGAAACATACACCCACTATCCACCTGTGTGCGAAGCACGGCGGTAGAACCAGTCTCGCGTAAGCGTACGCGTAATGTCGGTCTGGGCCTCTTCATCCAACAATACTTCTGAATCAAGAATCACCTAGTGACGGCAAGCAATATGTATATACCCACGCCCACAACTCCTTTGTGTTCTACTCGTGCATATAACATCTACGCATAAAACTGGCTCAGATGCCACTGTTGGCGAACGTAGTAATTTCAAAAAATTTCCTATGCACACGCAAGATCATGGTGATGCATAGCAACGAGAGGGAAGAGTGTTGTCCACGTACCCTCGTAGACCGCAAGCGGAAGCGTTATGAGAACACGGTTGATGTAGTCGTACGTCTTCACGATCCGACCGATCCAAGTACCGAATGTATGACACCTCCGAGTTCAGCACACGTTCAGCTCGGTGACGTCCCACAAACTCCGATCCAGCAGAGCTTCGAGGGAGAGTTCCGTCAGCACGACGGTGTGATGATGGTGATGATGATGTTACCAATGCAGGGCTTTGCCTAAGCATTGCTACGATTTGACCGAGGTGGATTATGGTGGAGGGGGGCACCGCACACGGCTAAAAGATCAACTGATCAACTTGTATGTCTTGGGGTGCCCCCCTGCTCCCGTATATAAAGGAGCAAGGGGGAGGCCGTCCGACCCTTGCAGAGTGTGTGTAACGCCCTCGATGCGGCTATAGCTCCCACGTGTCGAGGCACGACTTAGAGACACAACCGCATTGAAAGCAATGTCGCAAGTTAGGCAATCATCACAACATCCCATGCAATATAGAATATAAAAGGGAAGATACATAGTTGGCTTACACTCTCCACGTCAATCAAGAACATAAATAGCATTACAACAATCAAACACTCATGGCCCGACTACGGCGCCAAAATAAAAGATAACCCAAGATGCGACACGGTCCCGATCACCCCAACTGGGCACCACTACTGATCATCAGGGAAAGACACGTAGAAGACGGGCTCGAGGTCGCCGGCGAGTGTGGTGGTCGCCGGAGAGAAGCATCCCGGCGAGGGGACCGGCGGATCCGGCGAGAGGGGTCGCCGGCGCGGCTCTGTGGAGCGTCGGGACGGCGGCGCGACGTCGGCGAGGTAGGGGCGGCGAGGTGGCGACGTGGCCGCGGCGACCGGCGAATGGCAGTGTGGTGGCCGGCGATGGTGGGCGCGGTGGCGCGAGGCGAAGTCCGGCAAGGTGGGCGCCGGCTCGGGAGGAGGAGAAGCGGGCGCGGGCGGCGCGGCTCTCAGGCCGGGGAGGGCCCGCTGCGGGCCGAATGGGCCGGCGGCGATGTGGGCACGCAGGCGCCACGTGTCGGTGCCTGGTTGGTCGCGGGCATCGGCGGCGGGGTGTCCGGCGTGGACGGACAATGTCCGGCGCGGCGCGAGGGGTGGATCTGAGGTTAGGGATGGAGGGGATCCGGGATTTTCGGGGAGAGACCTATATATAGGCATAGGAGGAGCTAGGAGAGTCCAAATGAGGTGCGGTTTTCGGCCACGCGATCGTGATCGAACGCTCTAGATGATGGAGAGGGTTTAGGTGGGTTTTGGGCCAAATTGGAGGGGTGTTGGGCTGCAACACACACGAGGCCTTTTTCGGTCCCTCGGTTAACCGTTGGAGCATCAAACGAAGTCCAAATGGTACGAAACTTGACAGGCGGTCTACCGGTAGTAAACCAAGGCCGCTTGGCAAGTCTCGGTCCAATTCGGAAATGTTTAATCCCCACACAGGAAAGAAAGGTAGAAATGACCACCGTAGGAGAACGGAGCGCCGAAATGCAAAACGGACAACGGGGAAAATGCTCAGATGCATGAGATGAACACGTATGCAAATGCAATGCACATGATGACATGCTATGAGATGCATGACAACGACAACAACACACGGAGACAAAAACCCGAACCCGAGAAAATAAAATAACTTAACGCCGGAAATGACAAGAGTTGGATTACATATTGGGTAAATCACATCCGGGGTGTTACAACACTCCACCACTACGAAAGGATCTTGTCCCGAGATCTAGGACTGAAAGAACGTCGGGTACTCAAAACGGAGGTTGTCGTGGTTTTGTCACGGCAGATGTCCTAGAGAAAGGACTTAGTCGTGGAGCCATCGCTACGGGTTATCTTGAAGGGGTTAAAGCGGACAAAAGGACGCAAGAGAGCTTATACTAGTTCGTCCCCTTCAATGAAGGTAAAAGCCTACTTCTAGTTGTGATGGAATTGATGGGTGTTTAGATGACTAGGGAGCGAATAAGCTTCGCCTATGTCTCGAGTCATTGTTTGTCGTCCTTGAACCGCCGCCGGGTCGTCCCCTTATATACATGGGTGACGCCTGCCGGTTCAGAGAGTCCCAACACCGGTTCATACTCGTATCCGGGTTGGTCTCTCCTTGTTCCTAACTCATATTACAAGTATGTGCACAAAGCTGATGTATGGCTACAGGTTGTAAGCCGACTACGGGCCCTGGGCCTTTATCTGCCTCTTTGGGCTTTTAACACCTTTGAACTACTGATGGAGTTAATCCGGCCCAGGTAGGCCGGTTTGTGCCCAGTAGTAATATCCCCAACATTAGGCCCCAGATTGATTTGAACAGGTTCATGTCAATCCTTAGCAAAAATCTTCGTCTTCAACATCTTCTTGTAGTTGTTGAACCGCCGTGAAGTCAACTTCTCTATTTGCTGTAAACCGGCGTGACATCATATGTCATAAAGAAAACATCCATGATATCTTCTTGTTTAATAGATTCGCAATGACCGAGGTGACCGCCCTACTTCCAAAATCTGCGGTCCCTTGATTCCTGCGCCCGACACATGTCCTTTGCCTTATAAATAGGCCCGAAGGGTCATTTCTTTTCTTCCCTTCGTGCCCTTCCTCTTCGTCTTCCTCGCGTCGCCAGTCTTAGAGCTCCGCCGCCGTCGTCGTCTTCTGCATCACCCTTGGCCGCTGCATCAACTTGAACGCGCCAGAAAGCCGCGGTGACCTTCCGTGTTTTCCTCAGCTTTGGTAGGTCTTCTGTTCTTCTCAATATAGATCTGCTCTAGGGCTTCGTGTTCTTGCGGTGTTCATCACTTGTTCATACTCATGTATTAGCTCCTGGATGCACATGTAAACCCTTTCTTTGTGTAGCGGTATCTTTCGGTATCCGCCGCTAGTTTCCTGCCCAAAACCATAGATCTCATATATACTTCTGCTGATTGATTCAATACTGTTCTGCTTTGATCTTCGACTATTTTCCTTATTTTCTGAACTTGCTTCAGATCCAATGCCGTAATAAGATCTTGTGAAACCTATTTCTGCATACTTAACCATCCGCAATCTCAATTGCTTCAATGTTTAGGTCAGGCGGTTTAACCTTATAGAAAATATTCCAAACCGGTATATGCCATTAGTCCCCTTGTTGAACCGCCAGATGTAGGTTGCTTCATGAAACTCCGGTTTAGATAGGGCTATTCCCGGTTTAACATTGTACATACCAGTGCATTTTAATCAATGCATTTTTGAACCGGGATCTTTTACCTTGTAGATTCCGTCATGGCCAAGCAAGTGTATGAGTGCAATTGGGTTCCTTCTCGCATCACAGAGGCTGAACTGGACGATTTAGTCCTGATTGGTGCTTTAGGCAGTAAGGATACAATCCATTGGAGGGCTCCTGGCAAAGAATGCCCTCCCTCACCTCGAGAAGGAGAGGTTGTTGTTTTCGTAGATCACTTAGCCCGGGGCTTTAAGCCGCCCGATTCTAAATTTTACCGGGATGTCTTAGCTGATTTCCAGCTCCATCCACAAGATACTGGCCCCAACTCTGTTACAAATATGTGTCACTTCCAAGTGCTCTGTGAAGCGTTCTTTCAAGAGGAGCCCACAGTGGAACTGTTCAGAGACCTATTCCATCTAAACCGTCATACTGAATTTACTGACGGCTCCAATACGGAGTTGGGTGGTGTGGTGATTCAGAAAAGGAAAGAGGTCACATACCCTCACGCAAAACTGCATAGCCACCCCAAAGAATGGAATCAAACATGGTTCTACTACAAAGACACCTCCCCTGCTGGTGAGAATCCCTTGTCTGGCTTTCGACCGGAGCGGCTCAGCAACACACACCCTTCTCCACAAAGATTGACTGCACAGGAGAGAAGTAAATATGCTCCTCAGCTATCAAAGCTCAGAGCTTTTATGGCCAACGGTTTAACAGGGGTTGATCTTGCTCGCTGTTGGATATCATGGAGCATACTGCCTCTTAGTCTGCACTCCGGTTTGATGTGCCAGTATACTGATCGTGTTGATGACCCACTGCGACACTCAAGACTCCAGCTCTCTGGTGAAGAAATCACAGAGGCTGTGCGTAAGATACTGAATGAACCGGAACACATCTGTGCCAAAACCGGCCTGCTTCCCTTCTGTGCCACCAACAAACCGCCAGCTGTAAGAGTTTGACTTTTCCCTTTACTGAATCTGTTATTGATATGTCTGGTTATTGTTTTTAACATCAGTGTCTGCATAATCAGGGCGATGATCCGTTTTGGAGCAAAAAACTGCTGCAGGAGAAGCCAGAAAAACCAGACAAACGGGAAAGAGCAGCCCGGCAAAAGACTAAAGCTGTGAAGAATACTGCCCATAGGAAAAGAACCACCGCCTCTTCTAATCCGGCTCCTGACGATGAGGTTGATAATCTGGATTTTGAGGTAGAGCTTGACTCACTTGGTTTATTTTTCATGCGTCTTATTGATGATGATATTTGTCAGGATGATGTCGAAGCCAGCCACGCGGATGTTGCCGAGGTAATTATTCTCTCTTCCGATTCAGAGACCTTGCCTTCACAAAAAATTCATCACGCAAACCGGAAAGTTAAATTTTCTCATCCTCTTGCTTATTTGGATCCTAAACTTCTTATGAAGACCCAACATCACGAAGCTTGCCGCACCACCCGGCACAGCGGCCAGGTGGTTACCTCCGCTGGTTTACCGAACAGTCCGGTTCGGAAACGCCATTCCGAGGTCTCTAATTTTCTTGTCAGTGCTTGTCCTAAAGCGGGCTGCTTTCGTCAACCTCTTACTCCATCTGACTCCAATTATCAGGTTACTTCCCACTCATCTTCTGGCGAGTCATCGGCTACTCAGCTCCCACCGCTCAAAACGGTGTTTGGGTAAGCTATACTTATTGCAATGTTTGCAGTACATTGCCTTAGAACATATTCTGTATTTGATTTTGTTATCCTTCTCAGGGCCAAACCTAGGCCAAGCAAGAAGGCCCGCCTGGACAAAGCGGCCGAAGAGGATGCCGTTCTTGAAGCGGACAAGACACCCAATGCTGACGCGGCTATTCCTGAGGATATTCCCAACGATCCACTTCAACAAGATGATGATCTTATTGTAGAAGAGAGACCCACTGACACCTCAGATCCTACCCATCAGCCTACAGGTTCCATCCGGATTGAAAGCTCCACCGGTCTAGCAAAGCCTACTGACAAGCCAACAGGTCCAGTGCAAACCGGCAGTACCAAAGATGATGAGGTTGTCATTACTGGTACTGGCCATACTGAGCCAAACAATCCTGTCACTTTATCCAAACATTCTGCCAAGGAAGAACTTGTTGCCTTTGGTAAAGGAAAGTGGAACGCTGATCTGACGACTTATGCTGCTCTAAACGCCCAAGATATCCATTCTGGCTATCTGAACTAGCTGTATACCAGCCGTGACTATGAAGCCGGTCTGCATGATGAAAGACAAATATGAGGTAATTTCCATATGCTCCTTCTTGCTTGTATGCTTCCATTCCTGACTCTCATAGCCCCCAAGGGCCGGTTTGGAATATTCTTTCAAACCGGGACTTAAATAATATAAATCTTGTTGCTTTGAAATTTGCTGATGTAGCCCCCAAGGGCCGGTTCAACTTTAGCGTAGTTAAACCGGTACTTTAAGTAATTGAAACTGCCGTATCAGAATATATATGATCAAATAGCTATTCGCACCCAAGTGCCAAGTTGAATACTTGTATTGATCTTGGGACTTTGTAAACAATCGAAAGATGAAGGGGTAAATCGGGGGCCGCTTTAGAGCAAATATGCATTAGCCCCCAAGTACTAAGCGCATAACTTGTTATGTGGTTGCTACTTGAATCCTTCTACTAGTTTGCTGAAGCATATATCTGTATGCATGCAGGCGGAGCTGAAGACGAAAGAGAACCAAGTCATCGAGAATCCCTGAAAACCCAACAAGCTGAAACCTCCAAAGCAAAAGAGGAATTGGCCAGTGCTTTAAGCGCCATGGAACAACTTAAGGAAAACTTCAAAAAGAAACGGGCGGACTGGGCCACTGAGAAATCCGCTTTGATCAAATGAGCAGAGGATGCTGAGGCTGCACTAAAACCAGTGGCAGATGAACTGACCAGCATAAAGCGGCACGTGCATGCCATGACTGTTGCTATCTTTGGTAAGCCAGTTTTCCTACTGAATTGGCTCTGCCTTCTGACAAAGTCACCGGCTTATTAACCCTTTATGGTATTTCAGGGACATGCATTGGTCACTTGGGGTCAGATGTACGGAAGAAGCTAAAAGCCGCCTATACATTGGTTGAACAATTGTATACTGGTGCCCAGCGGATCATCTATGCAGCCTCTCATAACAAACCGGCGCCTACTTTGATTCAAGATACTCTGATGAAACTGTCGGTGCTTCCTGCCCGGATTGAAGAGCTAAAGAAATCTACTGCTCGAACCGTCGCAATCAATGCTTTAATCCGGGCAAAAGCCTGGGTGCCGGATTTTGATCCTGTTGAAGCGGCTCAGGGCTACCCCAGCTTGAAGGAAGACGGATCAGAATTCGGTGAAGCGGATCTGCGAGCGATAAACCAGGAGGTGCGTCCACTAGCTGGTTAGTTGGCTGAGGAAGCAGACTTGTCTCGTTATCAAGCGCAATATGACAGTCAGAACAAGCGAATAGCTGCGCCAATCCATGAATCAGAAAATCTGATTCCTCCAATCCGTAAGCATACTTATGCTCCCGATATTGACCCGTCCTTGCTGATCCACGATGAAGCTGTTTTTCAAGCATTAATGGGAATCGACTGGACAACTGTGGATTTCCAGCCACTGGGTAGGGATACGGAGGCTGAAGCGGCGCAGGATGACCCACAACCATCAGGCCAGGCTGGTGACCAAGCTTGAACCGGACGCCGGTTTAAAACTGCCTCTTCTTCGCGAAAAACAATTATATTATTATGGGCACCATGTTGCCTTGTAATAGGCTAGCTGATACCTTTGATGTTGATATGCCTTCGTGCATAATTTGTTCTTCCTGTGGCAATGAACTTTCCAAAACACTTTCTGAAATGAAAAATTCGTCAAGTGCCACCGCGGTTGTACCGTCAGGCGGAATATGATGTCTGCATATATGAAATCAAAACAAAATTTTAAGTATGACCAAATTTTGAGATACATAATACCTGCCGTCATTGAGCGTGAAGTTGGCTTGGCCAATCTTGAAGCGGAGTTTTGCAAACCCATACTGTTGGAGGAGATAACAACTCCTGTATATATATATATATGACGCTGGTTTACCATGTAAACCGTGCCGGGTTATGATAAATACCGTGTTACTCCATAAGAGGATGTTAACAACACGGATCAAACCGGTCAAATAGCCTCCGGATTGACGTGAACTGTGTTCCGTCAATTGAAAAATTTTTTGTCGGTTTAAGAAACACAATGAAAAGCAAAAAACCCCCTTCAAAGAAAAGTGTGAAGCAAAAAGAAAAAGTTTTATTTAAGCTGATCAAATGGCGTTACCATGGCCAAACACGACCAAGCTCCCGTTAGGTGTAACTATGGTTCTAGTCAGCCAGGTCCCCAATGAAACCGTGGCATTTATGCCGACCAAATGGCGTGGTCATGGTTCGGGTTCGACCAAGCCCCCAAGTGATTCTGTGGCCTTAGGCCGATCAAGAGGCATGACTGGTTCAGACATGACCAAGTCCCCAAGTGATCTGGTGGCTTTCGCCTATCAAGAGGCATGGTATTGGTTTGGACACGACCAATCCTCCAAGTGATATAACACGATGCTTTTAGCAAAGCGAACTCAAGGGGTAAACCGGAGGCCGCTTTAGAGCAACTCCGTGTAACCTCACATGATGTAAAAGAACAGATACCCCGCTTTAGCTGAGGTTCCGGTTTATTATATTTAATCATAATATATACATTGTCGTAATATGTACATAAGTATAGCCAATGGCTCAGGTATAGTAAGGCCGAAGATGAGCTATATTCCACGGCCTGTTAGTCTCCTCCTCTGATGTACGTGAGTCCTTATGCTCTCGAATATCGATCAGATAGTACGACCCGTTGTGCAGATTCTTGCTGACCACGAAAGGCCCCTCCCAAGGTGGGGATAGCTTATGCATATCAGTCTGATCTTGGATGAGCCGAAGCACCAAATCTCCTTCCTGAAAGGTTCTGGTTCTGACCCGGCGACTGTGATAACGACGAAGATCCTGCTGGTAAATCGCCGATCGGGCGGCTGCGATGTCACGCTCTTCATCCAACCGGTCCAAAGCATCTTGCCGTGCTGTCTCGTTGTCCGCTTCAATATAAGCCGTGACACGAGGTGAATCATGCGGATATCACTGGGGAGAACCGCCTCCGCTCCATAAACCATGAAGAACGGTGTGTATCCTGTTGATCTGTTGGGTGTTGTATTGATGCTCCATAACACAGATGGTAATTCTTCTACCCAACAACCCGGCGTTCTCTGCAAAGGAACCATGAGCCGGGGCTTGATGCCTCTCAAGATCTCTTGATTAGCTCTTTCTGCTTGACCATTGGACTGTGGATGTGCCACTGATGAAACGTCGAGCCGGATGTGCTCCCGTTCGCAGAACTCCTTCATAGCACCTTTGGATAAATTGGTACCATTATCTGTGATAATACTGTGCGGAAAGCCAAACCGGAAAATCACCTTTTTGATGAACTGAACCGCCGTGGCCGCATCACACTTGCTAACAGGTTCTGCCTCCACCCACTTTGTAAACTTGTCCACCGCCACCAGGAGGTGGGTCTTCTTATCTTTGGACCTTTTGAAAGGCCCAACCATATCCAGCCCCCAAGTCGCAAACGGCCAAGTAATTGGAATCATTCTCAATTCTTGAGCCGGTACATGAGCACGTCTTCAAAACCTTTGGCAACCATCACATCGTCTGACCAGATCCTTCGCATCAGCATGAGCAGTTAACCAATAGAAACCATGGCGAAACGCTTTAGCCACCAGAGACTTTGAACCGGCGTGGTGACCACAATCTCCTTCGTGGATCTCCCGCAAAATTTCACGGCCTTCTTCAGGAGACACGCAACGTTGAAAAGCTCCTGATACACTGCAATGATGCAACTCACCGTTGATGACAGCCATGGACTTGGATCGCCGGATTATCTGCCGGGCCAGAATCTCATCTTCTGGCAACTCGCCCCGGTTCTTGTACGCCAGATAAGGAAGCGTCCAATCCGGAATAACATGAAGAACTGCCACCAATTGAGCCTCCGGATCAGGAATGGCCAAATCCTCTTCACCAGGGATCTTCACCGACGGGTTGTGCAGCACATCCAGAAAAACATTGGGTGGGACCGGTTTGCGCTGAGAGCCCAGCCGGCTTAAAGCGTCCGCCGCTTCATTTTTCCGCCGGTCCACGTGGTCCACCTGATAGCCTCTGAAATAACCTGCAACAATATCCACCTCACGACGATATGCTGCCATGAGTGGGTCCTTGGAGTCCCAAGTGCCAGACACTTGCTGAGCCACAAGGTCCGAATCACCGAAGCACTTAACTCGACTTAGATTCATCTCCTTAGCCATCCGAAGACCATGGAGCAAGGCTTCATACTCAGCTGCATTGTTAGTACAAGGGAACATTAAACGAAGAACATAACAAAACTTATCACCTCGTGGGGAAGTTAATACGACTCCAGCCCCCGAGCCTTCCAACTGCCTGGATCCGTCAAAATGGATGGTCCAATACGTATGATCCGGCTTTTCTTCAGGTGCTTGCATTTCCGTCCAATCATTGATGAAATCAACAAGTGCTTGAGACTTAATCGCTGTCCGAGGCACATATTTCAAACCGTACGGCCCCAGCTCTATAGCCCACTTTGCAATCCGGCCAGTTGCTTCCCGGTTCTGGATGATATCTCCCAAAGGAGCAGAACTGACCACCGTAATTGGGTGCCCTTGGAAATATTGCTTAAGCTTCCGGCTTGCCATAAAAACTCCATACACCAGCTTCTGCCAATGCGGATACCTTTGCTTGGACTCAATGAGTACCTCGCTGATATAATAGACCGGACGTTGAACCGGATGCTCCTTACCTGCCTCCTTTCGTTCCACCACAATAGCCACGCTGACCGCACGAACATTAGCAGCAACATATAGCAGTAACGGCTCCTTGTCAATGGGAGCGGCGAGCACAGGCGGATTGGCCAATTGCCGCTTTAAGTCCTCAAACGCTTCATCAGCAGCAGAACTCCAGACAAACTGATCCGTCTTTTTCAACATCTGATACAAAGGGATTGCCTTCTCACCAAGGCGGCTGATAAACCGGCTTAACGCGGCAATCCGGCCTGCCAGGCGTTGAACATCATTGATACACTTCGGTTTAGCCAGGGAGGTGATAGCTGTGATCTTCTCCGGATTAGCCTCAATTCCCCTGTTGGACACCAGAAAACCCAATAGCTTGCCCGCCGGTACACCAAAGACACACTTGTCCGGATTAAGCATCATCTTGTACGTCCTTAGGTTATCAAAGGTTTCCTTCAAATCATCAATCAGAGTCTCCTTCTCCCTGGATTTAACCACGATATCATCCACGTAAGCATGTACATTACGGCCAATCTGCTTGTGAAGACAATTTTGTACACACCGTTGATAAGTTGCCTGGGCACTTTTGAGCCCAAAGGGCATAGACACATAGCAGAAGGCTCCAAAGGGAGTTATGAATGCCGTCTTCTCCTGGTCCTTAACTGCCATTTTGATCTGATGATAGCCAGAATATGCATCCAAAAAACTTAAACGCTCACAACCCGCCGTAGCATCAATGATTTGATCAATACGGGGGAGGGCAAAAGGATCTGCTGGACAAGCTTTATTAAGATCTGTGTAATCCACACACATACGCCAGGTGCCATTTTTCTTAAGGACTAGCACCGGATTGGCAAGCCACTCAGGGTGAAAAACTTCAACAATAAAACCAGCTGCTAAGAGCCTGGCTACCTCTTCTCCAATCGCCTTGCGTCTTTCTTCGTTAAACCGGCGGAGGAACTGTTTCACCGGTTTGTATTTAGGATCCACATTAAGTGTGTGCTCAGCGAGTTGCCTCGGTACACCTGGCATGTCAGAGGGCTTCCATGCAAAAATGTCCCGATTCTCACGGATGAACTCGATGAGCGCGCTTTCCTATTTCGGATCCAAGTTGGCACTAATGCTGAACTGCTTGGACGAATCGCCAGGTACGAAGTCAACAAGCTTAGTTTCTGCTGCCGATTTGAACTTCAGGGCCGGATCATGCTCCGTAGTTGGCTTCTTCAACGGAGTCATGTCCGCCGGATCAACATTGTCTTTATAGTACTTCAACTCCTCGGTGGCACAAACCGACTCTGCATAAGCCGCATCTCCTTCCTCGCATTCCAAAGCGATTTTGCGGCTTCCGTGAACCGTTATTGTCCCCTTGTGACCCGGCATCTTGAGCTGCAAATACACATAACAGGGCCGAGCCATAAACTTGGCGTATGCCGGACGCCCAAACAGGGCATGATATGGACTTTGGATTTTCACCACTTCAAACGTTAATGTCTCCGACCTGGAATCATGATCATCCCCAAAGGCCACTTCAAGAGCTATCTTACCAACGGGATATGCTGATCTGCCAGGCACTACACCGTGGAATACTGTATTGGACGGTTTGAGATTCTTATCTGTAAGTCCCATACGACGGAAGGTCTCATAGTATAGGATGTTAATGCTGCTCCCTCCATCCATGAGCACCTTGGTGAACTTATAACCTCCCACCTAAGGCGCCACCACCAGAGCCAACTGACCCGGATTATCGACCTGGAGTGGGTGATCCTCTCTGCTCCATATGATTGGCTGTTCAGACCAACGTAGATAACGGGGTGTGGCCGGTTCAACAGAGTTGACTGCCCGCCTCTGAACCTTCCGGTCTCGCTTGTCCAAGCTAGTGGTGAAGACATGGTACTGCCCACTACTCAACTGCTTTGGGTTGCTCTGGTAACCTGACTGTTGCTGCTGTTGGTTGTAACCACCCTGGTTGTTCTGACTATTTTGACCATTATGTCCGCCCGGATTACCATTAAATCCTGAACCGGAACTTCCTCCACCGTAACCCGGCCCGGACCCTGAGCCACCGCCAGATCCGTGATCATACCGGAAATTATTAGAATTCTTGAACTCCTGCATAATAAAGCAATCCTTCCAAAGGTGGTTTGCTGGCTCCTCCTTCGTCCCATGTTTTGGACAGGGCTGGCTTAGCAGATAGTTCAGGCGGTTTGGGTTGGGGTTGGGCGCTCCACTACGATTTTTGGCCTACCCTTGCACCGCTGGCCATTGTCCTGTACGTTGGTATTAGCCACAAAATCCATGTTGCCATCCGCTTTACGCTTGCCTCCTCCGCCATTGCCTACCCAGTGATGCTGCTGACCTTTGGAGCTGCTGTTCTTCTTCCCTTCCCTGTCTTGTCATCATCAGATTCGGGATCCTTGGTACTATCAGAATCAGCATATTTTACCAAAGCGGCCATGAGGGTCCCCATGTCGGTGCAATGACGCTTCATCCGTCCCAATTTCAACTTCAGGGGCCCAAACCGGCAGTTGCCTTCTAGGGTTAATACTGCGGTGTCAGCGTTGATGCGGTCTGAGGAGTGCAACACTTGTGAAACCCGGCGCACCCAATGAGTCGTTGACTCTCCTTCCTCCTGGACGCATGCAGCTAAGTCCACTATCGACATAGGCTGTTTACAGGTATCCTTGAAATTGTTGATAAACCGGGCTCGTAATTGGGCCCATGAACTGATAGAATTAGCGGCAAGCTTTTTAACCAAGTACGGGCCGTTCCTTCAAGCATCATGGTGAAGTATTTCGCACACGCCGTGTCATCCACATCAAGCATCTCCATGGCCATCTCATAGCTCTCTACCCATGTCTCTGGTGGTTGATCCGCCGTGTAATTTGGTACCTTGCGCGGGCCTTTGAAATCCTTGGGCAGGCGCACGTTGCGTAAAGCGGGGATAAGGCAAGGCACCCCCAAAGAACTAGAAGTAACACCAGGTTCGATCGAGATGGTTGGACGAACCGGCGTGAGCTGCCGAGCCTGATGCTGTGCGGCTAACTCGGCCTCCCTACGCGCTCGGGCCCGGTTCACCACTTCCTGAGCGTCATCAGCACCACCCGTCGGGTTGTTGCCACGGGGTGCCCCACGTCGTTCATTACTCGACACTGCTGGTTCATCCATATGTCTGCTATAGCTCCGGCTTGGACGAGGGGTCGAGTGGATCCGGTCGCGGCTGTACGAGTATGCTTCCTGTTGGGCCAAAGCTGTCCTCAGAAGTTCCTTGACCCGCCGTGTCTCTACTGCCTGCGGCGAGTCACCTTCAATTGGAATGGCCTCCAGCCGTGCAGCAGCGGCAACAAGATTGTCCATTGGGTTGGAGTAGTGACCCGGAGGTGTTAAAGCAGCCTGAGGTACAACGGTGTTTTGACGAGGCGGGTCGATCTGACGAGGCTGAACCGGTGCACCGGTCCCAGGGGCTTCTGCCCGGTTCCCCTCCAGCGGATTACCGGCTCTTGGCCCTGGAGTGTTGAAAAGGTCTCTGGCCTCGAAAACCGAAGATAAGCGGGATCGGTTCTTCCTCCTCATGACTTCATGTGATGCGCTCTGGTCTAACATAAGCCTGTAGGCCTGTGCGTCTAAAGCAGCCCGCTCTGCGGCCATCCTGGTGTCCTCAGCCGCCAGATCCGCCTTGGCCTGGGTGATCTGTTCCTTTACCTTTGCAATCTTCATATTGTGAACGTCCTGATCTGGCGGATTAACTTCCGCCATAAGCACAGCCAACGCATCAAATAGCTCTGATAGAACCTGAGCCGGCGGGCGCACAGGGCCTCCTGCCCCGGCGGCCGTTGCTGCTGCTGAACCGGAAATCGTTACCGTAGCTGTCGAAGAATGAAGCGCTGCTTGTGTTCCGGCCATGAATATTCCAACCCGGTTGGGCAGATCAGAGGGGTCCGTAATACTATCGCCATCGGAACAACTCCCAATCCGGCCATCTTGTAGCTGATAAAGAGATTCAGTTTCTCTGGTCGAAGATTCGTCACCGGAACAAATGACAGTCGCCCCGCGAAACGATCCGTCCTCATGACTTCCTCCATGGATGACTCCCACGAAGGCACGCTTCATGGCTGGTTTAACCCGGGCGGATTGCGCACGCTGAGCCGTCTCAACGAGGTCGGTGCAGATGTCCGGCTCAGGGCCCGGTTCACCGATCTTCCCAATGAAAATGTGAATGCTACCAAAGGGGACCCGGTACCCGTACTCAACTGAGCCGGCCTCGGGGCCCCAGCCTGCATCGTCGATATAGAGCCTGCCGCGACGACTCTTAGTCATCCGGCCTACAGCATAGCCCTCGAGTCCTTCAAAGCGGCCCTCCAAGAATCGGAAACCATCGTGCGATAGCCCCACGGTGGGCGCCAACTATCGTGGTTTTGTCATGGTAGATGTCCTAGAGAAAGGACTTAGTCGTGGAGCCATCGCTACGGGTTATCTTGAAGGGGTTAAAGTGGACACAAGGAGCAAGAGAGTTTATACTAGTTCGGCCCCTTCAATGAAGGTAAAAGCCTACTTCTAGTTGTGATGGAATTGATGGGTGTTTCGATGACTAGGGAGCGAATAAGCTTCGCCTATGTCTCGAGTCGTTGTCTGTCGTCCTTGAACCGCCGCCGGGTCGTCCCCTTATATACATGGGTGACGCCTGCTGGTTCAGAGAGTCCCAACACCAGTTCATACTCGTATCCGGGTTGGTCTCTCCTTTTTCCTAACTCATATTACAAGTATGTGCACAAAGCTGATGTACGGCTACAGGTTGTAAACCGACTACAGGCCCTAGGCCTTTATCTGCCTCTTTGGGCTTTTAACACCTTTGAACTACTGATGGAGTTAATCCGGCCCAGGTAGGCCGGTTTATGCCCAATAGTAATATCCCCAACAGAGGTGATCCTCGCGTTCCCAGGTAGCTTCACAGTCGGAATGGTGTAACCACTTGACTTTGAGGAATTTGATTGACTTGTTGTGAGTCTTGCATTCAGTCTCTTCAAGAATAGCAATGGGGTGCTCACGGTAAGAGAGATCTTCTTGGAGCTCAATGTCCTCGAAGTTGACGGTGCGGTCAGGAGTCTTGAAGCACTTTCGGAGCTGAGAGACATGGAACACGTCATGAACATTTGCAAAGTTAGAAGGAAGCTTGAGTTGATAGGTGAGATCGCCTCTCTTGCTGACGATCTTGAAAGGTCCGGCGTATCTAGGGGCAAGCTTCCCTTTGATACCGAAGCGACGAGTACCTTTCATCGGAGAGACGCGGAGGTAAACATGATCTCCGACCTCGAAAGCCAAATCACGGTGCTTACTGTCATAGTAGCTCTTCTGGTGGGATTGGGCTGCTTTGAGGTTATCTCGAATGACTTTGCACATTTCCTCTGCCTCTGTGATTAAGTCATCACCCAAAAGCTGACTTTCACCGGTTTCATACCAGTTGAGAGGGGTACGACACTTCCTGCCATACAGAATTTCAAATGGGGCCTTGCCCGAACTTGCTTGAAAACTGTTGTTGTAGGAGAATTCAGCATAAGGAAGACAATCCTCCCACTTCATGCCGAAGGAGATCACACAAGCCCTGAGCATATCTTCAAGAATCTGGTTGACACGCTCGACTTGACCGCTAGTTTGAGGATGGAAAGCTGTGCTGAAGTGGATGTTGGTGCCCATGGCCTTCTGAAAAGAATCCCAAAACTTGGAGGTAAAGATGCTGCCACGGTCTAAAGAGATCACTTGTGGAATACCGTGCAGAGAGACAATCTGAGAGGTATAGAGTTCCGCCAATTGAGTTGCAGTGATTGACTCTTTGATAGGCAGAAAGTGAGCCACTTTAGTGAGTTTGTCGATGACAACGAATATAGCATCATTTCCACGCTTGGACTTTGGAAACCCCGTCACGAAGTCCATTTCAATGTGGTCAAACTTCCATTCTGGAATGGCAAGAGGTTGGAGGAGACCAGCTGGCCTTTGGTGTTCTGCCTTCACTCTTCTGCAGACATCACACTCATTCATGAATTGAGCAATCTCGCGTTTCATTCGAGTCCACCAATAAGCCTGCTTAAGGTCCTGATACATCTTCGTGCTCCCAGGGTGGATGGAGAGGAGAGAATTGTGAGCCTCGTTCATGATCGCTTTACAAAGGTCACCTTTGGGCACAACAATCTGATCCTCGAAGAAGAGAGTATCCTTGTCATCAAGGCGGTAGCACTTGTACTTGGGTTGACTCTTGGCAATCCCAATCTTCACCTTTTTCACCATAGCATCAAGAAGCTGAGCTTGGCGAATATGTTCTTCCAAGGTAGGAGAGACTTGAAGGTTGGCGAGGAAACCTTGAGGAACAACTTGCAGATTAAGTTTGCGGAAAGCTTCACAAAGCTCAGGTTGATGAGGCTTGAGAATCAGACTGTTGCAATAAGCCTTCCGCTCAATGCGTCAGCAATCACATTGGCATTGCCTGGAGTATACTCGATACTCGGATTATACTCTTGAATCATTTCGACCCATCGAGTTTGCCTGAGGTTGAGATTAGGCTGAGTGACGATGTACTTTAGACTCTTGTGGTCAGTGAAGATGTCCACTTTTCTTCCCAATAAGAGATGTCTCCAAGTCAAAAGAGCATGTACAAATGCCGCCAACTCGAGGTCATGAGTGGGGTAGTTCTTCTCATTGGGCTTCAACTGGCGAGAGGTATAAGCCACAACTTTCTTCTCTTGCATCAACACTGCGCCAAGACCTTGGAGAGAGGCATCACAAAAGACCTCGTATGGCTTGGATTCATCAGGCGGAGTCAGAACTGGAGCAGTGACCAATTTCTCTTTCAAAGTGTTGAAATCAATGTCACACTCCGGAGACCAAACGTACTTGACGTGCTTCTGGAGAAGATTAGAGAGAGGCTTCGTGATCTTAGAAAAGTTTTCAACGAATCTTCGAAAATAGCTTGCGAGACCGAGGAAGCTACGGAGTTGCTTCACGTTCTGAGGAGGTTCCCAATTCACAATTGCAGACACCTTCTCAGGATTCACCGCAATGCCCTTGGCAGAGATGATATGACCAAGATAAAGAACCTCATCGAGCCAAAATTCGCACTTGAAGAACCTGGCGTAGAACTTGTGTTCCCTCAGCTTATCGAGTACCAAACGCAAGTGCTTGGCATGATCTTCCTTGTTCTTCGAGAAAACCAGAATGTCATCGAGATAGACCAAAACAAAGTCATTGGTGTAGGCATTGAAGATAAAATTCATCATGCGAGAGAAAGTCGGAGGAGCATTGATGAGGCCAAAAGACATGACAGTGTATTCATATGAACCATAGCTTGTCCTGAAAGCTGTCTTGGGAATATCTTGCTCACGGATTCAAATCTGATGATAACCCATACGGAGAACAAGCTTGGAGAATACTTGGGCACCTTTGAGTTGTTCGAACAGCTCGTTGATGTTGGGAAGTGGGTATTTGTTCTTGATGGTCTTCTTGTTCAATGGACGGTAATCAACACAAAGTCGGTCCGTTCCATCCTTCTTCTTCACAAAAAGAACACCACAACCCCACGGGGAAGAACTAGGCCGGATGAGACCCATTCTCTCTTGAAGATCGAGTTGCTTCTTCAGCTCCTTCAACTCTTCAGGTCCGAGCTTGTAAGGACGCTTACACACAGGTTTCGTGCCAGGCTCAAGATCGATAACGAATTCAACTGGCTGGTGCGGAGGCATTCCTGGAAGCTCTTCTGGAAAGAGGTCTTGATATTCGCAAACGACTGGAATTTGCGAGATAGCATCCAGTTCACCCTTCTCATTGAGAGAAAATAGACGGATGGTATCATCACGAGCGGCAAAGACAATTACATCCTCAGACGAATGAGTCAATTGAATCTGCCTGGCTGCACAATCAAGATGCGCCTTGTGCTTAGAAAGCCAATCCATTCCGAGAATAAGATCAATATCCGAGTTACCAAGAACCATTGGAGAAGAAAGAAACTTGTAATCGCCCAACGTGATAGTAACATCCGGAGCCAACATTGTAGTGTTCATGAACAAACCCGAAGAAGAAACCGCTATCGGCTTAGGCAAATCAATAGTATGCACATCATGCATGGATGCAAAAGGCTTCGATAAAAATGATAAAATGCACCCGTGTCAAAAAGAACTCTTGCGGGAATGTCATTAACAGGAAGGTTACCCATAATCACATCTGGCGAGTCCTCTGCCTGAGCTGCATTCAGCAAGTTGACCTTGGCGGACTTGGTGTTATGCTTGACCATAGCTGTACTTGCCGATCTCACAGGAGGAGGAGGAGGAAGATGCCTCTGATTGAAGCATTTGTTGGCATAGTGACCCTTCTGTTGGCACTTGTTGCACGTGACTTCTGAAAGCGGACGGTGACACGGAGCACTTGATCTTGGAGCTTGAGACGAAGTCTTGTTCTGAAAGCCAGGGTTGGGTGGGTGGGAAGATCCACTGCCACCTTTGCTCTTCTGCTGATACGGCTGGCAAAACTGAGGAGGAGGAAGCCAATACTTCTGCTGCTTGGCCACTTGAGTAGAGGAAGGAGTAGCATCCCTGACTCGCTTCTTGGAAGTATCACACCTCAGTTCAGCGGCCTCTTGGTTCAATGCCATGTTGTAGAACTCATCGTACCTCAAAGGCTTAAAGAGAACAAGAGCTAGCTGGATTTCTTCTCTGAGACCACCCCTGAACTAGTATATCATGCTCTTCTCATCAGGGACGTCCTGCTTGGCAAAGCGGGCGAGCTTCTGGAACAACTTGTTGTAGTCATAGACAGACAAAGAGCCTTGCTTCAGGTTGCGGAATTCTTCACGCTTGCTTTCAACCACGCTCTAAGGAATATGATGAGCTCTGAAATCTTGACGGAATTCATCCCAGGTAATCACACAGCCTCCTCTGGAATCCTTGTACTGCTGGAACCATTCTGCAGCTTGATCTTTGAGTTGGAAGGATGCGAACTTGACGAAGTCCTCAGGCCTGATGTTACTGCACTCAAAATGCTTGCACAGATCCATGAGCCAATCGTCAGCATCAGTTGCCTCAACACAATTGCTGAAAGTGTTTGGCCCGTTAGCAAGGAACTGGTTGAGTGTAGCAAAGTGATTCTGATTGTTGCCTTGGTTGCCTTGGTTCGCTTGATTGCGCTCTTGAAGAATTTGCATGATCAACTGTGTGTTTGCATTGGTTGTGGCCATCACAGCTTGCCATGCCTCCGGAGGAGGAGGAGGTGGTGGCAGATCCTGATTCTGATTGGTGCTCTTAGCGGGAGCCATCCTGAAGAGGTTGCCCACCGTTAGCACATTGACAGATAAAATGAAGCTGAATCCAACGGAATGAAAATTGCAACATAAAGTCTTCACATCCGAACATAAGAACGAATGCATTCCTCTTGAAATGGTTACATATCCATAAATTGAGAAGCCACTTAGAATTTAGGTAGAGAAATAAATCAACAAGGTACGGATCAAGAACGAATACTCGATAAGAAATCCCAATCTCAAACCAAATATCCGTGGAAGAAGAACTAGAGCTACAAAAATTCCCACCTATGAAACTCCCAAACCTTTCTGGTTATGCAATCAGGTGTTGGGGATACAGGGGAAGCATAATATCTCACCCAAATCTAGAAATTCCTACATCCAGCTGTATCCATCCTTCAACACATAACCGAGAAAACTTTGGAAACCATCTACCTCAACCTTCGAAAAGCATCCATTATACAAGTTATGGCGATACTCCCGAAATCCCGCCCCAGTACTGGGTGGCGTCGAGGTTATCTCACAAACGAACTGCATAAAAGAGATTTTCGATGTCGGCGTACTAAACTCAGGTATTCCAAAACTGCAACGATAAAATTGTGACAACAACACCTCGGAGCTCAACTCCCCGGGACACTGCCACAACCCCTAAAGACAGGAGGCACCAAGAACAATGTTCTCATCACAAAACCATCGGAACGATTCCAAGATACCCGCGTGATCCTAATTTTTTTTAGTGAAATTTGAGAAGAGAAGAGTCAAAACTCTACGTCAGGATGCCTTACCAGAGCGATGAGGAGACTGGGAAGTAAAAAGAATTCCTAAACTCTCTGATATATAATTCCTAAATGACTCAAAACATTTTTCTAGACACAACTCGGCCGCTAAAAATGATCAAGCAATGGGGGCTCCTAAGGTCGGGGAAGGCTCTAATTACCAACTTGTAACGCCCTCGATGCGGCTATATCTCCCACATGTCGAGGCATGACTTAGAGGCATAACCGCATTGAAAGCAATGTCGCAAGTTAGGAAATCTTCACAACATCCCATGTAATATAGATAATAAAAGGGGAGATACATAGTTGGCTTACACTCACCACGTCAAACAAAGTACATAAATAGCATTACAACATTCAAAACACTCATGGCCCGACTACGGCGCCAAAATAAAAGATAACCCAACATGCGACACGGTCCCGATCACCCCAACTGGGCACCACTACTGAACATCAGGGAAAGACACGTAGTATCGTTGAGAGTCCTCGTCGAACTCCCACTTGAGCTCAAGCGCGCCATCTGGAGCGGAATCATCAGGCTCTGCATCTGGTTTGGAAGTAATCTGTGAGCCACAGGGACTCAGCAATCTCGCACCCTCGCGATCAAGACTATTTAAGCTTAAAGGTAAGGCAAGGTAATTATGTGGAGCTGCAACAAGCGACTAGCATTTATGGTGGCTATCCTGTTCGCAAAAGAGAGCGAGAAGAGAAGGCAAAGCGTGAACGAGAAACTAGAGAGCAACCTGCGCAAGCATTACTCCAACACCGTGTTCACTTCCCGGACTCCGCCGAGAAGAGACCATCACGGCAACTCACACTGTTGATTCTTTTTAATTAAGTTAAGGTTCAAGTTATCTACAACCAGACATTAACAAATTCCCATCTGCCCATAACCGCGGGCACGACTTTCGAAAGTTCAAATCCCTGCAGGGGAGTCCCAACTTAGCCCATGACAAGCTCTCATGGTCAACAAAGGAATAGACCTTCTCCCAAGACATTCCGATCAGACTCGGTATCCCGGTTCTACAAGACACTTCGACAAGTTAAAACAATTCCAGGAACACCACCCAGATGTGCCGACAAATCCCGATGGAGCTGCACATATCTCGTTCTTAGGGCACACCGGATGAGCAAGACGTCGGGTAGGCCAGCCCAGAGTTGCCCCTGGTAGCCCCGGACATCGCTCGGTGGGACCAACACTCAGAGGAGCACTGGCCCGGGGGGGCTAAAATAAGATGACCCTCGGGCTCCGGAAACCCAAGGGAAAAAGAGACTAGGTGGCAAATGGTAAAACTAAGGTTGGGCATTGCTGGAAAATCTTTAATCAAGGCGAACTATCAGGGGGTTCCCATTATCACCCAACCGCGTAAGGAACGCAAAAATCCGGGAACATAACACCGATATGACGGAAACTAGGGCGGCAAGAGTGGAACAAAACACAAGGCGAGAGGCTGAGCCTTCCACCCTTTACCAAGTATATAGATGCATTAAGATAACATGGAGATATAATGATATCCCAAAGTAAATAATGTTCCAACAAGGAACGGTCTCCAATCTTCACCTGCAACTAGCAACGCTATAAGAGGGGCTGAGCAAAGCGGTAACATAGCCAATCAATGGTTTGCTAGGACATGGTGGGTTAGAGGTTTGACATGGAAATTTGGGAGGCATGATAAGCAAGTGGTGGGCATCGTAGCATAGGCATAGCAAAAGAGCGAGCATCTAGCAAAGCAAAGATAGTAGTGATTTCGAGGGTATGATCATCTTGCCTTCAAAGTTGTCAGAGTTAACTGGATCCTTGAAAGCAAACTCAATGGGATCCTCGTTAGCGAACTCATCTCTTGGCTCTACCCAAACAAGACAAACAAGCAACAAGGACACAATCAACCACGTGCAAAGCTCAAACAATATGATACAAAGATGGTATGCTATGCGGGATGCAATATGTGATGCATATGCAAGATTTGACAAGGAATGAAAGAACCTGGCCTCAACATGGAAATCCAAGTGTGCCACTAGAAATATGAGATGAAATCGCTTGAAAACGATATAAAGATCACCGGAATCGGAGTTACGGTTTGGAAATGGCAAGCAATTCAAATATGGCCACGTTCTGCGATTTACAGCAAATAGCCATCTAAATGCAACAAGATGAACATGCTACAGCACCCAAACATGGCATCAAAATACATGGCAGGGATCAATTCATGAAGCTTAACAAAAGTCTAGTACTGAGCTACGGCCAAATCGTCCATTAACAGGTTCAAACAAGCATGGCAAAAATGCATTTAGCAAACAGATTTCAGACAGTGAAATTAACACTTGTCTGGAATTTCAGATCAGATAGCACTCTTTGGAGCATGAAAACAATATGCTCAAGGACCTGAACATGGAAAAGTAAAGCATGGCATGGAGCTACTCAAAGAGCTTAACAAAAGTCCCTTAGTGACCTTGAGCCAAAAGGGATCAGAAAATACATTTGCAAGCATGTGAACATGGCAAAAACATAATCAGTTCTCAGACTTAGTGAAAACTGGAGCATGCTGAAACAGATATCAAGTAGGCATGTATGAGCTCGATGCACTCACTACAGAGCAAGTCATGACAGTCCAAGCATACACCCATCAAGAATACACAAAATGCAAGCTAGACATGGCAAGAACAATAACATAGCATGCACGGATCAACTACAACATCCTCGGCAAAATTGCTAACAAGTAGACAATCTACCCAGATTCACGAAATGCCAAAAATAGAGCTCGATTGACTCGAGCTAGGGTGATCCATAATTGCAAAAAAAGACATGGATGGATAGAGCACTACTGTATTAACTAAACATCCTTACTGATCATCCTCAAAAGAGGCACGGGTCACTAGGAAACAACATGAACATATGGCATATTGAGATAAACAGCTCAAGGACTTAGTGGAAATGCTAAGTCCCTAAAATCAGCATTAACGAATGCTCCACTTTGCAAGCTTGTGCTAGGCACCACACACATCACAAAAATACATGGGTTTCACCTCTGGATAGATGGCAAAACATATAACAAAACTCATGAAGAGCTCAAGGGCATATCATGCACACGATAATCATGGCAAAAATGACAAATATCTAAATGGAGCAGCAGATCTCACAAATAACTCAAATAGCATTCTTCTAACAGAATTTCGACCTCGAGCCCGTCTGCTACAGTGTCAACCCCGAGGCCGCTCAACTGAGGTGTGATGCTTCCAAGAAGCGAGTCAGAGACGCTACTCCTTATTCCTCTACTCAAGTGGCCAAGCAGTAGAAGTATTGGCTTCCTGCTCCTCCGTTTCGTCAGCCGTATCAGCAGAAGAGCAAAGGTGGCAGTGGATCTTCCCACCCACCCAACCCTGGCTTTCAGAACAAGACTTCGTCTCAAGCTCCAAGATCGAGTGCTCCGTATCACCGTCCGCTTTCAGAAGTCACGTGCAACAAGTGCCAATAGAAGGGTCACTATGCCAACAAATGCTTCAATCAGAGGCGTCTTCCTCCTCCTCCTCCTGTGAGATCGGCAAGTACAACTATGGTCAAGCATAACACCAAGTCCGCCAAGGTCAACTTGCTGAATGCAGCTCAGGCAGAGGACTCGCCAGATGTGATTATGGGTAACCTTCTTGTTAATGACATTCCCGCAAGAGTTCTTTTTGACACTGGTGCATCTTTATCATTTTTATCGAAGCCTTTTGCATCCATGCATGATGTGCATACTATTGATTTGCCTAAGCCGATAGCGGTTTCTTCTCCGGGTTTGTTCATGAACACCAAAATGATGGCTCCGGATGTTACTATCACGTTGGGCGATTACAAGTTCCTTTCTTCCCGAATGGTTCTTGGTAATTCGGATATTGATCTTATTCTCGGGATGGATTGGCTTTCTAAGCACAAGGCGCATCTTGATTGTGCTGCCAGGCAGATTCAATTGACTCATTCATCTGAGGATGTAATTGTCTTTACCGCTCGTGAAGATACCATCCGTCTATTTTCTCTCAATGAGAAGGGTGAACTGGATGCTATCTCGCAAATTCCAGTCGTTTGTGAATATCAAGACGTCTTTCCAGAAGAGCTTCCAGGAATGCCTCCGCACCGGCCAGTTGAATTCGTCATCGATCTTGAGCCTGGCACGGAACCTGTGTGCAAGCGTCCTTACAAGCTCGGACCTGAAGAGTTGAAGGAGCTGAAGAAACAACTCGATGTTCAAGAGAGAACGGGTCTCATCCGGCCTAGTTCTTCTCCGTGGGGTTGTGGTGTTATTTTTTCGAAGAAGAAGGATGGAACGGACCGACTTTGTGTTGATTACCGTCCATTGAACAAGAAGACCATCAAGAACAAGTATCCACTTCCTAACATTAACGAGCTGTTCGAACAACTCAAGGGTTCCCAAGTATTCTCCAAGCTTGATCTCCGTATGGGTTATCATCAGATTCGAATCCGTGAGCAAGATATTCCCAAGACGACTTTCAGGGCAAGCTTTGGTTCATATGAATACATTGTCATGTCTTTTGGCCTCGTCAACGCTCCTCTGACTTTCTCTCGCATGATGAACTTCATCTTCAACGCCTACACCGATGACTTCGTTTTGGTCTATCTCGACGACATTCTGGTTTTCTCGAAGAACAAGGAAGATCATGCCAAGCACTTGCATTTGGTACTCGATAAGCTGAGGGAACACAAGTTCTACGCCAAGTTCTCCAAGTGCGAATTTTGGCTCGATGAGGTTCTTTATCTTGGTCATATCATCTCTGCCAAGGGCATTGCGGTGAATCCTGAGAAGGTGTCTGCAATTGTGAATTGGGAACCACCTCAGAACATGAAGCAACTCCGTAGCTTCCTCGGTCTCGCAAGCTACTGTCGAAGATTCGTTGAAAACTTTTCTAAGATCGTGAAGCCTCTCTCTAATCTTCTCCAGAAGCATGTCAAGTACGTTTGGTCTCAGGAGTGTGACATTGCTTTCAACACTTTGAAAGAGAAATTGGTCACTGCTCCAGTTCTGACTCCGCCTGATGAATCCAAGCCGTACGAGGTCTTTTGTGATGCCTCTCTCCAAGGTCTTGGCGCAGTGTTGATGCAAGAGAAGAAAGTTGTTGCTTATACCTCTCGCCAGTTGAAGCCCAACGAGAAGAACTACCCCACTCATGATCTCGAGTTGGCGGTAGTTGTGCATGCTCTTTTGACTTGGAGACATCTCTTATTGGGAAGAGAAGTGGACATCTTCACTGACAACAAGAGTCTCAAGTACATCTTCACTCAGCCTAATCTCAACCTCAGGCAGACTCGATGGGTCGAAATGATTCAAGAGTATAATCCGAGTATCGAGTATACTCCAGGCAAGGCCAATGTGATTGCTGACGCATTGAGCAGGAAGGCTTATTGCAATAGTCTGATTCTCAAGCCTTATCAACCCGAGCTTTGTGAAGCTTTCCGCAAACTTAATCTGCAAGTTGTTCCTCAAGGTTTCCTCGCCAACCTTCAAGTCTCTCCTACCTTGGAAGAACAGATTCGCCAAGCTCAGCTTCTTGATGCTATGGTGAAAAAGGTGAAGATTGGGATTGCCAAGAGTCAACCCAAGTACAAGTGCTACCGCCTTGATGACAAGGATACTCTCTTCTTCGAGGATCGTATTGTTGTGCCCAAAGGTGACCTTTGTAAAGTGATCATGAACGAGGCTCACAATTCTCTCCTCTCCATCCACCCTGGGAGCACGAAGATGTATCAGGACCTTAAGCAGGCTTATTGGTGGACTCGAATGAAACGCGAGATTGCTCAATTCGTGAATGAGTGTGATGTCTGCAGAAGAGTGAAGGCAGAACACCAAAGGCCACCTGGTCTCCTCCAACCTCTTGGCATTCCAGAATGGAAGTTTGACCACATTGAAATGGACTTCGTGACTGGATTTCCAAAGTCCAAACGTGGCAATGATGCTATATTTGTTGTCATCGACAAACTCACTAAAGTGGCTCACTTTCTGCCTATCAAAGAGTCAATCACTGTAGCTCAATTGGCGGAGCTCTATACCTCTCAGATTGTCTCTCTGCATGGTATTCCACAAGTGATCTCTTCAGACCGTGGCAGCATCTTTACCTCCAAGTTTTGGGATTCTTTTCAGAAGGCCATGGGCACCAGCTTCCACTTCAGCACAACTTTCCATCCTCAAATTAGCGGTCAAGTCGAGCGTGTCAACTAGATTCTTGAAGATATGCTCAGGGCTTGTGTGATCTCCTTCGGCATGAAGTGGGAGGATTGTCTTCCTTATGCTGAATTCTCCTACAACAACAGTTTTCAAGCAAGTTCGGGCAAGGCCCCATTTGAAATTCTGTATGGCAGGAAGTGCCGTACCCCTCTCAACTGGTCTGAAACCGATGAACGTCAGCTTTTGGGTAATGACTTAATCACAGAGGCAGAGGAAATGTGCAAAGTCATTCGAGATAACCTCAAAGCAGCCCAATCCCACCAGAAGAGCTACTATGACAGTAAGCACCGTGATTTGGCTTTCGAGGTCGGATATCATGTTTACCTCTGCGTCTCTCCGATGAAAGGTACTCGTCGCTTCGGTATTACCCACCCTCCCTCCCTTTGTTTTCTTCAAGGACTCAGATTTCTCAATCAAGTATCATTTTATTGGTGGAAGTCTCTCCATTCTTTTCCTTCAATGTTCTTATCCGGTGATTCTCATGAAGATTCTAACGGAACCTCAAGTTCATCATTATTCATTCTCTTTCTTCTCCGGTGGAACTAATTAAAGCTTTGGTGTTGATCATATCCCTTTTTCCTCGTTTCAAATACCTTCTCTTACCGGTGCACCTTATTATCATTCCACTTCTCGATATTCAATTGTTCCAGAGTGCTGAAGATATCTCGAGGTTGTTATCTCATTGAAGCCATTTAATTCAACTGGTGGAATCTCTCTTTTCAAGCAATCATTTCAACAGTGTTTCTTTTGAGGGGGCCCTAACCCACAGGTCGTTTCCCAGGATCTTACCTGACTCTTCTTATTTTTCCCGGAGCTATCCTAAATTCTTTTAATGTATGACGTAAGTATGATTTGTCATTAGTCATATGTCTTTCTCTAAGATCTCTCAAATTCTTTTCATCGTTGGTTCAACCTTTCCAATTTTAATTCCGGAGTGCCTCAACAATTCTCAGTGGTGGTTCTCGTCATCATTCTCAACATTTGAAGACCGAAGAAGAGTTTTCCTCCATATCTTATTCATTCTCTCAAGGATCCATGGCTCTAGCTTCGTGTCATCCTCTCATTTTTGCTTTTGATTGTGAGATATTCTTTTCACCCATCTGGAGCAATCCAGGACTCTTTTCAGTTTGATTCTCCGAAGACTATCATTACGGGATTATTCATTCCAGCTTTCAGCTATTGTTCTCCAAATCTTACCGGTGCATCATTCAAATTTCTCTAATCAGCCCGGGATCTCTTCGTTCTCTTGTATCTAAATTTTCCCAAGTATCTTTGTTCGTTTTCAAATTCTTACCGGTGATTCATCTCTTTTCTTCGTTCATTCTCAATTCTTACGGTGCTTCGTTCAAGATTTCTCTTCCTCCTTATCATATTTATTTATTCGTTGTTTCAATCCTACCGGCGGTTCGTTGAAGACCTTTCCAAGTTGCGCAATATCTATCTTAACCTTTCTACGAGAATAAGTAGTATTCCAAATCCATTGTTTGTCATCAATTTAATTGGTGAAGGATAAGCATAATGTAATTCTTATTCTTGTTTCATCGAGTGAATTCAATTCCTTATTCCGGAGGTTCATCAAAATTCTTGATTTCAATTGTTCATCTTTCTTATCCGGAGTTCCAAGCTCTAATTATCACGGAGATCCATCTAAATCATTACAAGGTTTTCACCTTGTGTTTTCAACTTCTCTTTCTTTTCGTTATCCTTTTGTTATCGGAGTTTCCTCATGTAGGCTCTACATGTTGGTTCATCAAGGATTTAATTCCTTCTCGTAGTGTTCATCGAGATTCTTTTCAAAGGAGCTCAAGTTTTCTTCATCTTGCAATCGGGAGTGCAATTCTTTCTAATTTATCTTTTGAGATGGTGTTTTGTCACTCTTGACAATTTCCCTTCGTGTTTCACGATTCACAGGTTGTACGGAATGACATATGTTAAACCATCTTTTTCATTTCGTTCATGAGATCCTTTGCAATCCATCAATCTCTTCATTGGAGTTATCTTGGGTCATATTTCACCTAAATCCTTCCATTGGGAATGTTGCTCTTTGTGGTGATTATCTATGATCCAAGTTTTATCCTTATCACCTCGGTGGAAGAAGATTTCTATTTTTTTTTCTATTCTCCTTCCGGAGGCGTTGTGATGTTGCTCTTTTCTCTCATCATCTCGGATGGTGTTCTTTTCGTGCTTACCCATTTAACCAGAGTGTTGTGCCCCCTTTGCTCAAGTCCTTTTCATCCTATCAAGTCTTGCATCTCTTTTCAACCGGAGTGCTATATGAATTTGTTCTTCCTTGTTCCTCTTTTCAAACGAAGTGTTTTCAACTTCGTTCATCTCCGTTGTATTTTTTCTTTCAATTTGTTCAACCTCTCAAGGTTCTTTGGCTTCACTCGTTTGTCTAAGAAGCAACTTAGCCTTACCTCTTCTCTTCCTCTTCCATTTCTCTCCGGTGCCATCTTAGATCTCGGGACGAGATCCTCTCGTAGTGGTGGAGTGTTGTAACGCCCCAAGACCGGAGCTTCAGATGCCTTCCAGGGTTTACGAGATTCGTTGTTGATTTGTTTCGTTGGTTGCATTCATCTCTGCATCATGTGCATTGCATCATGTCATCATGCAACCCATTTTAAAGCTCAACTAAATAAATTGCATGGATCTTCGGTCCATTTAAACCGAGGGAATTCACATGGTGATTCTCTTTATAATATATCCTCCCGATATTAGGGAGCTATTATAAATATTTCCATTCTTTTGGAATTCACCTTAACACACTTGCAAAATCCCAATGCTTTAGTCATCACGTCTCTTAGCCTTTAACTTTGCCCATAAATTCTTTCATCATTTTCCGGAGCTCCACCAAAGATCGGAACATTTTTGGACACCTCTAATTCCTAGCCCTTGTTCAAACCATTTGAATTAAATTCAAATGACTTTGAATTAAATCCTTGCAATCATGCCTCTCATATTTTTCTTGGAACCAGCGCATTTTTGCGAGTCCGGGAATATTATTTGCGTGCGCTAATTCTTTCCCAAACCCCCTCCATCTTTCTTTTCTTCTCCAATTTTGTTTTATGCTTAGAAATGAAGTTAAAGAGAAAGAGAGCAGAGAGCCCAACTAGGCCTCCCTAGGCCCACTCTCGCGCCAGCCCACCTAGGCCACCCGCGGCGAGGCCAGCAGACCTCCCGCGCCGGCCCATAGGCCCAGCCGACCCCCACCAATTCTAACCTAGCCCGATCCCCCTCGGTCCTATTTTTCCCTTCGTCCACCTCCTCGCGCCGCCAGGAGTCCCCGCAGCCCGATCCCCATCTCTCGCTCTCTCCCTCTCCGATCGATCCCTCCTGCGCCGCCTCTACGCACATCGCTAGGGAGAGGAGCTCCTCGTGCCTCGACCCGATCCCTCCTCAACGCCGGCCCGCCGACGAGCGCTGTCCCATGCCTATGCCTCCCTCTTCCGCGAGGCCGCCGTCTCCGCACACGCCCGATCCCGCGCGCCCCTCCTCGTTGCCATGGCCTTCCTCCTGCTTCTCCTCCGCGCGCCATGGCCGCCTCCCGCTTCCTCTGCCGAGTCCTACCTCGTTCCCGTGCCCGCATCATTTGTCCTCCACGGCCAGCAGGAGCCCCCGCACTGCTCGTCCCAACCGATTTGGCCAGCGCTCGCCGGAGCCCCAGCACCGGTTGTCGCCGGACGTCCTCCTCGGCTCCACCCTGCCGGCTCACGGCGCCGCCGACCTCACTTCAGCTGCGCACCGTCCTCCACCGCCTCCCCGCCAGGGTCCCTTGCAGGCTCCTCCTCGTCGCCTTGCCTTGCCGCTGGACCCTTCTCGGGCGCCGCGCCGCTGCGGCCAGGAGCTCCAGCCCGACCTCCGCCCATGACAGCTGTTGCTCCCGCGACTCGAGCTGTTGCTCCGTGCTTCATCATCTACCGTCGCCTCATTGACATGGCCATCGCCGAGTCCTCCCAGGAACCGTGGAGTCTTATACAGGAAAACCAAGTTCAAAGACTGCCGTGGCCGTGATCTCGCCCAGTACCAGTACGGATTCATCAAGACCGCAAGTACCCTTTTGATCGCCAGGACTGAGACCCTAGTTCGACTACATGTTGCTGCCCCGTGCGAGTCCGCCAAGTACCTCGCCAAAACGGGAAACGCCAAGTACTAAGTCAACGAGGACCGCCAAGTTCGTCTTCCGCCGTCTTCGAAATTGCCAAGTTCCACGACAAAATGAGAACAACTACCGTCGCCGAAGGCCGTCGAGTGAATGTCTACCCACGTCATGTATTTGACCAAGTTCGATGACGACCTCCGAAGAACTCGGATTCGCCAAGTTTTCACTACCATCACCGTGGATTCGACAAGATCGCGAGTACGACTACTTCCTACGACGACCTTGTACCACCACCGTCGCGAGAACGCCTACTTCCTCTACGAACCCGAACCGCTCCGAGAATGCACCTGGAAGGTATAACCGCCGAGACGATGACCCGTGGACGAAAGCATGTGTTGTATGAGATGCATGTTTAGTTGTTGTTTCCGCCCGTGAACGTTAGTGGTTCCTCCTCGGTTCCATGCCGTCGTTGACTCGTGGGAACCCGGTAACTGGGATCAACCCACCATCTTTTGCACGCTCCCGTCACACTTTCTTTTGCACCAACGTTCTCTATGAGTTGTCGGAACCGGAACGTTGCAGTGGCACCATTTCGTTATCGTCGCCGTGGCACCCCTTTCTTTCTACTACGGTGAAAAAAATGCTTCATAATGCTCTTGTCAACTTTTAATAAAAAATTGCATAAACTTGTTCATGTCATCTGCATCATGATAACAACAATTAAAATGTTTAAATTGTTGTTGCAATAAATTACTAATGCATATGGGGATTTACCGGATTTGTTGTTTGTTATATCGGGCCCCATTTAAATTGTTTAGATGGTGTAGTTTTGTTATGCCTCACCTCTTGCCATGTTAACCAACATGTAATATTGTTGAGTGCATAAACGAGAGAGAACTAAATAATTGATGTGGTGTTTCGTCAATATGCAACTCGTTGCATATTGAGCTCCATTTAATTTGTAGGATTGCTTGTGCACTTTGTCATACCATGCTTCATTAAATCGGACATGCATCATACTTGATTGTGCATCATGCCATGTTTATGTGATGGTTGTTTACATTGTTGTTTGCTTCTTCCGGTGTAGCTTCTTCAGGTTGATTCCGGTAACGTCGCGTTTGTGAGGAACCGTTCGACTACGTCCGTTTGTCTTCTTCATGGACTCATTCTTCTTCCTTGCGGGATTTCAGGCAAGATGACCATACCCTCGAAATCACTTCTATCTTTGCTTGCTAGTTGCTCGCTCTTTTGCTATGCCTATGCTGCGATACCTACCACTTGCTTATCATGCCTCCCATATTGGTGAACCAAGCCTCTAACCCACCTTGTCCTAGCAAACCGTTGTTTGGCTATGTTACCGCTTTGCTCAACCCCTCTTATAGCGTTGTTAGTTGCAGGTGAAGATTGAAGCTTGTTCCATGTTTGGAGCATAGATGTTTTGTTGGGATATCACAATATCTCTTATTTAATTAATGCATCTATATACTTGGTAAAGGGTGGAAGGCTCGGCCTTATGCCTGGTGTTTTGTTCCACTCTTGCCGCCCTAGTTTCCGTCATATCGGTGTTATGTTCCCGGATTTTGCGTTCCTTACGCGGTTGGGTCATAATGGGAACCCCTTGACAGTTCGCCTTGAATAAAACTCCTCCAGCAAGGCCCAACATTGGTTTTACCATTTGCCACCTAGCCTTTTTCTTTCCCTTGAGTCGGCCAGCTCAAGGGTCATCTTATTTTAACCCCCCGGGCCAGTGCTTCTATAAGTGTTGGTCCAACTGAGCGATGTCCGAGGCTACCAGGGGCAACTCTGGACTGGCTTACCCGACGTCTTGCTCATCCGGTGTGCCCTGAGAACGAGATATGTGCAGCTCCTATCGGGATTTGTCGGCACATCTAGGTGGCTTTGCTGGTCTTGTTTTACCATTGTCGAAATGTCTTGTAACCGGGATTCCGAGCCTGATCGGGTCTTCCCGCTAGAAGGAATATCCTTCGTTGACCGTGAGAGCTTGTGATGGGCTAAGTTGGGACTCCCCTGCAGGGATTTGAACTTTCGAAAACCGTGCCCGCGGTTATGGGCAGATGGGAATTTGTTAATGTCCGGTTGTAGAAAACCTGAAGTTGACCTTAATTAAAATATATCAACCGCGTGTGTAACCGTGATGGTCTCTTCTTGGCGGAGTCCGGGAAGTGAACACGGTGTTGGAGTAATACTTGACGTAGGTTGTTCCAGGATCACTTCTTGATCATAGTTGTTCGACCGTGCTTTTGCCTTCTCTTCTCGCTCTCTTTTGCGAATATGTTAGCCACCATATATGCTAGTCGCTTGTTGCAGCTCCACCTCATACCTTTACCTTACCTATAAGCTTAAATAGTCTTGATCGCGAGGGTGCGAGATTGCTGAGTCCCCGTGACTCACAGATACTTCCAAAACCAGCTTGCAGGTGCCGATGAGACCGTGGAGATGACGCAACCAAGCTCAGGAGGAGCTCGATGAAGATCTTGTCCTTTGTGTTGTTTCGTTCTAGTTGATCAGTAGTGGAGCCCTGCTGGGGTCGATCGGGGATCTGTGTAGCATTTGGGGTAGTCTTCTTTTATTTTGGCTCCGTAGTCGGGCCCTGATTGCATTTGGATGATGTAATGCTTTATTCATGTATTTGTGTGAAGTGGCGATTGTAAGCCAACTATGTATCCTTTTCCCCTTATTGTATTACATGGATTGTTGTGAAGATTACCTCACTTGCGACATTGCTTTCAATGCGGTTATGCCTCTAAGTCGTGCTTCGACAGGTGGGATATATAGCCGCATCGAGGGCATTACAGTGTACCAGGAGGAGGAGTCCTCCTTCTAGAAGGAGTAAGACTCCCCTTTCCTACTCCTACTAGGAGGGGGAAAGGAAGGAGGAGAGGGAGAAGGAAGGAGAGGGAGGAAAGGAGGAAAGGGGGGCCGGTCCCCTAGTCCAATTCGGTTTGGGCTAGGGGGCCCCGCGCCCTGCCTTGTCCTGCCTACTCTCTTCCACCACTTGGCCCATGAGGCCCAATACTTCTTCCCCCGTATTCCCGTAACTCCCCGGTACTCCAAAAAATACCCGAATCACTCGGAACCTTTCTGATGTCCAAATATAGTCGTCCAATATATCGATCTTTACGTCTCGGCCATTTCGAGACTCCTCGTCATGTACCCGATCTCATCTGGGACTATGAACTACCTTCGGTACATCAAAATACATAAACTCATAATACCGATCGTCACTGAACTTTAAGCGTGCGGACCCTATGGGTTCGCGAACTATGTAGACATGACCGAGACCCGTCTCCAGTCAATAACCAATAGCGGAACCTGGATGCTCGTATTGGCTCCTACATATTCTACGAAGATCTTTATCGGTCAAACTGCATAACAATGTACGTTGTTCCCTTTATCATCGGTATGTTACTTGCCCGAGATTCGATCGTCGGTATCTCAATACCTAGTTCAATCTCATTACCGGCAAGTCTCTTTACTCGTTCCATAATACATCATCCCGCAACTAACTCATTAGTTGCATTATTTGCAAGGCTTAAAGTGATGTGCATTATCGAGAGGGCCCAGAGATACTTCTCCGATACTCGGAGTGACAAATCCTAATCTCGATCTATGCTAACTCAACAAAAACCATTGGAGACACCTGTAGAGCACCTTTATAATCACCCTGTTACGTTGGGACGTTTGGTAGCACACAAAGTGTTCCTCCGGTATTCGTGAGTTGCATGATCTCATAGTCATAGGAACATGTATAAGTTATGGAGAAAGCAATAGAAAGAAACTAAACGATCATCGTTCTAAGCTGACAGATGGGGCAAGTGAATCACATAATTCTCTAATGATGTGATCCCGTTAATCAAATGACAACTCATGTCTATGGTTAGGAAACATAACCATCATTGATTCAACGAGCTAGTCTAGTAGAGGCAAACTAGTGACACTCTGTTCGTATATGTATTCACACATGTACTAAGTTTCTGGTTAATACAATTCTAGCATGAATAATAAACATTTATCATGATATAAGGAAATATAAATAACAACTTTATTATTGCCTCTAGGGCATATTTCCTTCAATGCCTTTCTATTCTTTAGTACCTATTCCATCTCTGCTGTAGCATGTTTTATAATTGAAGCACATTCTTCTATATAAGGCATGCAAGGGGAAGATGGCTATGTTAGAATCTGAAAGGTTACGAACCAGGTCTTTGCAAAAGATCCAAACGCCTGGAGATAATAAAGCAACTCCAGTTTTCATAGATAGTGCTCCAGCATAGAGAAACCCAACTCCCATTGATAATAAGCAGATTCCAGTGGCCAAAGAACTAGTCCGCTCTAGTCCAGCAAAAATATGTCAACTCCATTCTAAGAAGCGTGTGTGTATCCTTGCATCATGAAATCTTATAGCATTATGATCATATTTTCTACATGTTTCTTACCCATCTCTCTTGTATAAAATAAGGTTAAATGATAGAAGACTTCCTCCATTGGGATCGTATTTGACGAAAGTATCTTGCGGGAATTCTCTGTGCTCCAATGCAGATGTAAGTACGTGTTGTATATCACTATATTTTACATCAGCATGTATTTTGTTAATCGACGTGAATCCAACCTTTATCTGATCTGAAATTAGTTGTAGCAAAATGTTAAAGGTGACAATGTTGATTTTTGTAAGGAAAACTGGCTGGTAGTTTTGCATACTGAGCTGCATGAGTGTACTATCTCATATCATGCACATTACTGAATTGTAGTGCTGCTCTGGTTGCCCATTCATTCATTGTGTCAATGTTGCTTTCGTATTACCTTACCTGGCTAATGATAGTTGTGCCATATTGTGTTAATTTGGTGTAGGCTAGTGTGGTCTGGTTTCCCATACGTTTGTTGTGTCAATGTTGCTTTCCTATTATCTGACCTGGCCTATGACATCAATGCTAGTGTGTTAATTTGTTGCAGGCTGTTGAAGATAAGAAGACAAACTCTGAAAAAATCAAGGCAACCCATTGTTTCTTTCCAATAAATCTAGGCCAGGTAATATGGCAATAACTCTTGATTAATCTGTTCGGTTCCCCTCCTAATTTATGTGATTATGTAGTGCTCGAGACACTCTCCACTATCAATAATACAAGCCTGCCAAAATTGCCATCTTAATCTGTTCAGTTTCCTCTGTCTCGAATGCAACAGAAAAAATGTATGTTTGTGAACCAATTAATGGTTGAAGCAATGATGGAAGTGGTGGAGGAATTAGAGGTGCACATTCGTGCGCAACAAAAACTGATCAATGTTTTCAGAGACATTGTAGCCAAGCAGCAAGAGCTTGCCCACATGCTTATGGGCGTCATCCGTGCTGAGGTTGCAGATTGTGACATTATAGATCGTTAGGTTCTGTTCATTTATTTGCACTGGCATCAATCTTTGATTGCCCAGTGGATGTAATTTCCTGTAATATATGTTAGATGTGCAATGTTTTTCCTTGTATGCTGTACCTTTGCTTGATCGGTTTTGGTCATGTGCACAATTGCTCGTCATAATGGGCTCAAATTATCAAATTGGGCCTAAAGACATGTACAAACTTTAGTGGGCCCATTAAGTTAATGGGTCGTTACCAAGCCAGAAGTTAATGATCGGCCCTCTTACCTCCCGGGTCGTTAACAGGCCGACACCGAAGCGGGCAACAGGCGGGCCCATTTGATTTCACAGGCCATTAACATGCCGATACTAGGCCGGGCTATATATGGCCCAACTATACTGTGGGCCTTTAGCAGGCCGAAAGAGACAGTAGGCTCATACTGGACCATGAAGAGCATGGGCCGCTAAGAGGCCGAAAGGTCAGGTCGTAGTTTGTAACATCCCAAATTTCCAATTTGGAATGTTATACATTAGATCATCATTGCATATCATATTTTATTTTTGCATTTTGGTGGATCCTAGAAACTCTACGCAACTCAATGACCCACGGAGAGAGTTGGGGATTTCGTTATTTTCATATTTGAGTTTTCTCAAATTTTGAGAATAGGATCATATGATTTTATTTATTATATCATCAATTATTTCTATTACAAAAATATGAGAGAGGGAATAAAATGACTTTCCCAAAATAAATAAATATTGAGTATTAAATAATAAAATCAAATAAGATTTTATTTCGGAGTTTTTCGGTGTTTTATTTGAATTTAGGAAAAATTTGCGTTTTTCAAAATTGCATTTAGGTCCCAAATAAATGTTCACCTTGTGCAGCTTGATTTTATAAGCCCATAAAAATTTATTTCGGAATTTTTGGAGTCCGTTTAGTATTTCTTTTTATTTTTTTCTTTTGCGCGTAATAAAAAAAACGCGCACCGACCTAAACGGGCCGTGTCCGCCTGGGACTCTGGCTCGGCAGGCTTTATAAGCCCGGGCAGCCCACCCGGGGCAAACCCTAGCCGCCAGCCTCACCTCGAGCCTCGTGCCCCACCGCCACCCGCGCCGCCGCCGACACCCGCCGCCGCCGCTGCCGCGCCGCCTCGCCTCCCGCCGCCGCCGTCGGACGCCGCCACCGCCGCACGCCGCTGCCGCGCTGCCTCGCCGCCCGCCGCTGCCGTCGGACGCCGCCGCCGCTGCACGCCGCCCGAGGTTCACCGCCGCCTCGAAATCCGCGCCGTTTTTTTATTTTTTTTCAAAAAACCGTCTGGTTTTTCCGTCGATTTTTTTAGATTCGGTTTTTTAATAGATCGGTTTTTCCAGTTTATTTAAATAGTGAGCGTTCGTCCGTTCGTTCGTTCTAGCGAACGTTCGTCGTTTTTCTTTTTCTCGGATTAAATCCGTGATTTTTCTGATCGCGATTCCTGATCCGATTTTCGTTTTAGTTTAACTTTTCGCTCGTTTATCGGAATCAGGCGATTCAAGCGCCCGGAGTTTCATCTCGAAACCCTCTATCCGTTTAACCAACTTAAACAAGAGTTTGCTACTATAAAACTTTCCCTAGATCCAGATTAGTAGAACGAAGTTGTTTTCTTTCACCGTTTGACTTTCGTTGCTTCGTTCGATTTGATTCTTTTTGCCAACCGGAGTTCTTAAGTTGAACCTTCTGGTTAGATCTCTTATTTGCGTTTACCCGTGCATTAGATGAGTACTTATTGTATGCTTATTTGTTTGTCTGCGATACAATACCCGGAGTGCGCCACTTGTTACTTCGAATGTCTAGGTTTCGCGGATCATCAGCAAGGCAAGTAACACTTTGATCATACCTCCTACTACCCAGTTTTATTGCATTAAATAAATCCTCACACATTGCATGATTAGATCTAATTAAATTGTGGGATGGGAAGTAGTTGAGGTAGTACCTATTACCTGTTTATTTTCAAACCTTTGGGAGTTACTTCTACGTTTGCTTATTATGCCATGCTATGCCAGTAGACGTGGATTGGGTGAGTGATATCCATGACAGATGTGAGTTTGTTAATTAATGGTTTATCTAAGGTGGTAACTTAAACACACATCTGGGTGGATTGAGGCACCTGGGTATTCCAGGACTTGCCTGTTTTCTTTTGGACCGCCACCCAGGCTCAAAGGGATCATGAGACTATTCGTACTAGAAACTTCCATGTGCAGCCACAAGCTATTATGGGCTCTAGCATAGTTGACTAAGTCGTGCGAACTCTTACAGTGGTAGACTAGCAGATGTAGGGGATGTACGTGGTACGGTCTACCCGATCGTAAGGTGCTAGCACTTCTGAAAGACTATGTCTCGGTCATCCGTCTTCTCAAACACCTTGTAGTGCGAGAAACCAAACGGAGACGATCGAGTCTTGTGGGGAAAAGTGCGCAAACCTCTGCAGAGTGTAATAAACTAATCATGGTTAGCTGTGTCCCTGGTTATGGACATCTTGAGTATCTAGTACCTGGATTATCATGTGAATCTCAACATGTAACTCTAAATTAATTTTGTTGGGTTATGTTTAATGAAGATGTTTAATTGGGATTGTGAATGCTGTCAACCATTCTCAATGTTTAACAACTACCATGATAGATAAATAAATTTATTCCTTTGAAGTAGGGAAAAATTGGCTTTACGCAAAACCGTAACCATAGAGCTTTCCACCAGCCAAATATGCATATAGTATAGCTGTTTCATTCCATTACTCTCTATGTGTTACCTTGCCAGCGTATTCCATGTGCTGACCCGTTTCGGGCTGCAAAGTTAATGTTGCAGAATTTTCAGACGACGATTAAGGAGTTTTTAGGTGGTGGTTCTATACTCAGTGATGCCGTTGGAGTTGATGGACTCACTTATCTTCCAAGCCTTCCACTGTTATCGTTGTTAGATGGCCATAAGCCATATTTATCGTAATAAGTTCTCTTATGAGACACTCGATGTAATAAGTGTGTGATTGCTACTCTGCTATAAATCCTCCGAGTACTGTGTGGTGTCAGCATTACTGATCCAGGGATGACACCGGAGCACAGAGATCAGACTGTTTGAGGTCTGGTCGCTACAGAGATGGTATCAGAGCACACGCTGACTGTAGGACACGACCACTAAGATAAAAGACCTAGATCACTTTTCACTCTCTTCTCTTCTGACTTCTCATCTTTTCTACTCTTTAGGATGGCGGATGCAAGAAACAAGTTCACACAACCAGATGAAGATACACCCTTTGGACGTCACTTGAAGGAAGTCACCAGATATCTGAATATAGGAGTACCAAGCTTCACCGGAACCTACAATGCCACTTTACCTGAAGAAGAGCGCTGGATGATTCAAGTTCAAGTTCCAGGAAGGACGTTCATGCCAGTCACTGAGCCCATAGAGTTTTCTTTTGATGCACCAACTTGGAGTCTAGGAAAGAGCATGGCAGCTCACATCGCCATGGGACGCATTGGAGAAGTCTACCGCAAGGATCTCAAGGATACATCTACCAGATTTGTGGGCGCCGAGATGAGCACTGGGAGATGATTAGCACCAGGAAGGATAGATCAATCGCAGCTTTTATCCAGGAGTTAAACCAGCACATTCAACGACATGAGAACCAGATGTGTGCCGACATGATAGATCTGAACAAGGCTAAGACTAGAATCAAGGAACTGGAGGAAGAACTCAAGGCTACACGTGAAGATTATGAAGAAGAAATTGAAGTATTAGTAGAGAAGAATGACGATCTGATCAAGAAGATCGGAATATTTATGGGAGGCCCTACACCGGTAGAAGAAGACGAAGAACCCAAGGAGATTAGCCCGGAAGACTACATCATCATCGACGACACCGACTCGGATCCAGATAGTAGCGATGATGACTATGTTGATGAAGCTGGAGTAGATATCATGGAGTCTGCAACCGAAGAATATTTCTAGTAGACCCCCTCATCAGTAGTAGTAGTCCACCATGTAAATATAGTAGTCCGAGCACTTTTGCGATAGTTAGATCGATTGTATGCCCTTGTTTGATTGAATGAAGTGAATTGTTTGTTTTTGCCTCATGTGCATATGGGTAGTGTTTTCTCTTTAGACCCCCTCTATTCTTACATCTCATCTTTTCTAAAACCCCTCAGATGCCCCCGAGACGTGACCCCGGATTTGCCTTTCCACCGGAGCTCACCCAGTTGATCCAGCAGCAGAACACATTTATGCAGTTGCTAGTCCAGAATCAGAACCAGGGGAACAACAACAACAACCCACCACCACCACCACCACCACCTGTTGACCACTTAGCCCATTTTCTTAGGCTGAATCCGCCGGTGTTTTCCAGTAGCACCGAGCCGAAAGTAGCAGATGATTGGCTCCGCAAGACAGCTAGGGAGTTAACCATAGCGGGATGCACAGATGCGGAGAAGGTGAAGTTTGCCGCACATCAGCTAGAAGGACCCGCAGCATCATGGTGGGAGAATTTCACAGCCACTTTCCCCGTCGACACTGTCACATGGGACCAGTTTCAGCAGGCTTTTCGTACTACACATGTTTCAGCAGGAGCTATGGCCATGAAGAAGCGTGAGTTTCGCAACTTGCGCCAAGGAGGACGGACAGTTGGCCAGTGTGTGGAGGATTTTAGTAAGTTAGCACGTTATGCACTAGATGACGTTGCTACGGATGCAGCTAAGCAGGAGAAGTTTCTGGAAGGACTGAATGATGAGTTGAGCATGCAGTTGATGGTAGCAACCTTCAACAACTACCAAGAGTTGGTAGATCGTGCTCTTATGATTGAAGGGAAGCAGCAGCAAATTAAGAATCGCAAGAGGAAGTATGGACAAGGGAAGTACAATTCAGGAGCTCAGCAGAAGCCACATTTTACCCCTAGACCGGGAGGACATTTTCAGCATACCCATGGAGGAGGTAGCTCGCACAATCACAATGGCACCAAGAATGGTAATGGCAATGGAGCAAGCAACGGCCAGAATCGCACCAACCCCTCAACCCCAGCCAAGAAGGACCTGAGCCAAGTCACTTGCTTTAAGTGTCAGAAGACCGGACATTATGCCAATGAATGTCCTGAAGGCCAAAATGGCAATGGAATTTCTAGAAAGAAGCTGAACCCTTTCAACAGGGGACAGGTGAACCACGTTAGCGTGGAGGAGGTTGAAGCTCAGCCTGATGTAGTAATAGGTAAGTTTTTGGTTAAGTCATTTACTGCACTAGTTCTTTTTGATACTGGTGCATCGCATTCATACATCTCAAGGGGATTTGTGGATAAGTACAACCTATCAACCCAAGCCCTTAGGTCACCCATGTTAGTAACCTCGCCTGGAGTAGAGTATGTGGCTAGTCTATGGTGTGATCGATTACCATTAAGAATTGGTAACTATGTTTTTCCCTCAGACCTAATAGTATTGGAATCCCAAGGATTGGATGTGATATTAGGCATGGATTGGTTATCAAAGTATGAAGGGAATATTGAATGTGCTAGTAAGTCAATTTTGCTTACCACCCCAGAAGGGAGAAGGATCAAGTATGTATCCCGACATGTGCCAAAGAGGACTCAAGTAAATTGCCTAACAAGAGTTGTGCAGGAGGAAGTACCAATGGTAAGGGATTTCCCTGAAGTATTTCCAGAGGAGTTGCCAGGCATGCCACCGGATAGAGATATTGAGTTTTTGATTGAGCTATTGCCAGGCACAACGCCAATATCAAAGAGACCATATAGGATGCCAGCAAAGGATTTGGTGGAAATTAAGAAGCAGATTAAGGAGTTACTCATAAGGGATATATTTGCCCAAGTTCTTCACCTTGGGGATCGCCAGTACTTCTAGTGGAGAAGAAGGATGGATCATTAAGGATGGTTGTTGATTATCGAGGATTGAATGAAGTAACAATCAAGAACAAGTACCCACTACCAATGATTAATGATCTGTTTGATCAATTGCAAGGAGCTAAGGTATTTTCCAAGATCGATCTGCGATCAGGATACCACCAGTTGAAGATTCGAGAACAGGATATACCTAAGACAGCTTTTACGACCAGGTATGGGCTGTACGAGTATACCGTTATGTCATTTGGTCTGACTAACGCACCTACCTATTTTGTGAACATGATGAACAAAGTGTTTATGGAATTTTTGGATAAGTTCGTCGTGGTGTTCATTGATGATATCCTGGTTTATTCGAAGAATGAAGAGGAGCATAAGGAGCATTTGCGTTTGGTACTTGGAAAGCTCAGAGAACATCAATTATATGCCAAGTTCAGCAAATGTGAGTTTTGGTTGAAGGAAGTAGGATTCCTCGGACACGTTATATCTGGAGAAGGTATAGCAGTTGATCCCACTAAAGTTGATACCGTGACCAAGTGGGAAGCCCCAACAACAGTTGGAGAGATCCGGAGTTTTCTTGGACTCACAGGATACTACCGGAGATTTATTGAAAATTTCTAAAAGATTGCGAAGCCTATGACTGAGTTGTTGAAGAAAGATACCAAGTTCATATGGACGGAGGAATGTGGGGCTAGTTTCCAGGAGTTGAAGAAACGTTTGGTTACCTCACCAGTGTTAATTTTGCCGGACCAGACCAAAGATTATGAGGTGTATTGCGACGCTTCACGTCGAGGACTTGGAGCAGTGCTTATGCAGGAAGGGAGAGTTGTTTCATATGCCTCAAGACAACTGAAACCTCATGAGTTGAATTATGCCACACATGATTTGGAATTAGCAGCCGTAATACATGCTTTGAAAACATGGAGGCATTTCCTCATTGGAAATCATTGTGAGGTGTACACAGATCATAAGAGTTTGAAGTACATTTTCACACAGAAGGAGTTGAATCTCAAACAAAGGAGATGGTTGGAGCTCATCAAGGATTATGATATGAGATTGCATTATCACCCCGGAAAGGCTAATGTAGTAGCTGACGCATTAAGCCGTAAGAGCCATGTCAATACATTAATGACGGGAGAAATACCAAGTGAGTTAGCAGTAAATCTTCATGAACTATGTTCGGAAATAGTTCCGAGAGGCTATGTAGCAGCATTGGAGATTCAGTCAACTTTGATGGATAGAATCAGAGAAGCTCAAAGGACTGACAAAGAGATTGCCGCTATAAAGGAGAAACTTAGTAAAGGAAAAGCTAAGGGATTTTGTGAGGATGAACATGATACCCTATGGTTCGAAGACCGTGTTTACGTGCCCAATGACCCGGAGATCAGGAAGTTGATACTGCAAGAGGCACACGATTCACCATATTCGATTCACCCAGGAAATACCAAGATGTATTTGTATTTGAAAGATATTTTCTGGTGGACCATAATGAAGAAGGATATTGCGGAGTACGTAGCAGTTTGTGATGTATGTCAAAGAGTAAAGGCAGAGCATCAGAAGCCAGCAGGATTGTTACAACCATTGCCGATACCCGAATGGAAGTGGGATAAGTTAGGCATGGATTTTATCACGGGATTACCCAGGACTCGTTCAGGCTATGACTCAATTTGGGTTGTAGTTGATCGATTGACGAAACTGGCTCATTTCATCCCAGTAAAGACCACTTACACCAGTGCTAAGTTGGCAAAGATATACATGACCAGGATCGTATGTTTGCATGGAGTTCCGAGGAGTATCATATCAGATAGAGGAACCCAGTTTACCTCAAAGTTCTGGAAGCAGTTGCACGAAACTTTGGGTACCAGGCTAGAATTCAGTACAAGTTTTCATCCACAGACAGATGGACAGACTGAGAGAGTCAATCAGATTTTGGAGGATATGCTGAGAGCTTGTGCGCTAGATTATGGATCTAGTTGGGACGACAATTTACCGTATGGAGAGTTCTCTTACAATAATTGTTACCAAGCCAGTTTGAAGATGGCCCCTTTCGAAGCATTGTACGGAAGGAGGTGCAGGACACCGTTGTCGTGGGACGAAGTTGGAGACCGCCAGTTGTTTGGACCTGACTTGATTAAGGAGTCTGAATGGAAGGTGAAATTGATTCGCGATAGGCTCAAGATAGCCCAGTCCAGGCAGAAAAGTTATGCAGATTCTAAACGCAAGGAGACAGTTTACGAAGTCGGAGATAGAGCTTATCTTCAAGTATCTCCACTTCGGGGAACAAAGCGTTTTGGAGTTAAAGGGAAGTTAGCACCACGATTTGTAGGACCATATCGAGTTTTGGAGCGTATGGGAGAAGTGGCCTACAAGTTGGAATTGCCTGAAGGATTGTCAGGAGTTCATGATGTGTTCCACGGTTCCCAGTTGAAGAAGTGTCATGCAGAGATGGCTGACATACCGATGAGAGACACAGTGCCTTTGGAAACTATTCAGTTGGATAACGATTTGACTTATGAGGAGAAACCAATTAAGATCCTCGAGTTTGCCAGCCGAGTTACCTGCAACAAGGTTATCAAGTTTTGCAAAGTTCAGTGGAGCCACCACACAGAGGATGAAGCCACCTGGGAACGAGAAGAAGATTTGCTCAAGGACCACCCTCACCTATTTTCTAGCCAACCCGAATCTCGAGGGAGAGATTCATCTTAAGGGGGGTAGGTTTGTAACATCCCAAATTTCCAATTTGGAATGTTATACATTAGATCATCATTGCATATCATATTTTATTTTTTCATTTTGGTGGATCCTAGAAATTCTACGCAACTCAATGACCCACGGAGAGAGTTGGGGATTTCGTTATTTTCATATTTGAGTTTTCTCAAATTTTGAGAATAGGATCATTTGATTTTATTTATTTTATCATCAATTATTTATATTACAAAAATATGAGAGAGGGAATAAAATGACTTTCCCAAAATAAAGAAATATTGAGTATTAAATAATAAATTCAAATAAGATTTTATTTCGGAGTTTTTCGGTGTTTTATTTGAATTTAGGAAAAATGTGCGTTTTTCAAAATTGCATTTAGGTCCCAAATAAATGTTCACCTTGTGCGGCTTGATTTTAGAAGCCTGTGAAAATTTATTTCGGAATTTTTGGAGTTCGTTTAGTATTTCTTTTTATTTTTTTTCTTCTGCGCGTAATAAAAAAAACGCGCACCGTCCTAACCGGGCCGTGTCCGCCTGGGACTCTGGCCCGGGGCAAACCCTAGCCGCCCGCCCCGCCTCGAGCCCCGTGCCCCGCCGCCACCCATATCGCCGCCGCCGCCCGCCCGCCGTCGTCGCCGCCGCCGCCGCCGCGCCGCCTCGCCACCGGCCGCCGCCGTCGGACGCCGCCGCCGCACGCTGCCCGAGGTTCGCCGCCGCTTCGAAATCCGTGCTGTTTTTTTTTTCAAAAAACCGTTCTGTTTTTCCGTTAGTTTTTCCGTCGGTTTTTTTAGATTCGGTTTTTTTAAATAGATCGGTTTTTCCAGTTTATTTAAATACTGAGCATTCTTCCGTTCGTTCGTTCTAGTGAACGTTCGTCGTTTTTATTTTTCTCGAATTAAATCTGCGATTTTTCTGATCGCGATTCCTGATCCGATTTTCGTTTTAGTTTAACTTTTCACTCCTTTATCGGAATTAGGCGATTCAAGCGCCTGGAGTTTCATCTCGAAACCCTCTATCCGTTTAACCAACTTAAACAAGATTTTGCTACTGTAAAACTTGCCCTAGATCTAGATTAGTAGAACGAAGTTGTTATCTTTCTCCGTTTGACTTTCGTTGCTTCGTTCGATTTGATTCTTTTTGCCAACCGGAGTTCTTAAGTTGAACCTTCTGGTTAGATCTCTTATTTGCGTTTACCCGTGCATTAGATGAGTACTTATTGTATGCTTGTTTGTTTGTCTGCGATAGAATACCCGGAGTGCGCCACCTGTTACTTCAAATCTCTAGGTTTCACGGATCATCAACAAGGCAAGTAACACTTTGATCATACCTCCTACTACCCAGTTTTATTGCATTAGATCAATCCTCACACATTGCATGATTAGGATGTAATTAAATTGTGGGATGGGAAGTAGTTGAGGTAGTACCTATTACCTGTTTATTATCAAACCTTTGGGAGTTACTTCTACGTTTGCTTATTATGCCATGCTATGCTAGTAGACGTGGATTGGGTGAGTGATATCCATGACATATGTGAGTTTGTTAATTAATGGTTTATCTAAGGTGGTAACTTAAACACACATCTGGGTGGATTGAGGCACCTGGGTATTCCAGGACTTGCCTATTTTCTTTTGGACCGCCACCCAGGCTCAAAGGGATCATGAGACTAGTCATACTGGAAACTTCCGTGTGCAGCCACAAGCTATTATGGGCTCTAGCATAGTTGACTAAGTCGTGCGAACTCTTACAGTGGTAGACTAGTAGATGTAGGGGATGTACGTGGTACGGTCTACCCGATCGTAAGGTGCTAGCGCTTCTGAAAGACTATGTCTCGGTCATCCGTCTTCTCAAACACCTTGTAGTGCGAGAAACCAAACGGAGGCGATCGAGTCTTGTGGGGAAAAGTGCGCAAACCTCTGCAGAGTGTAATAAACTAATCATGGTTAGCCGTGTCCTCGGTTATGGACATCTTGAGTATCTAGTACCTGGATTATCATGTGAATCTCAACATGTTACTCTAAATTAATTTTGTTGGGTTATGTTTAATGAAGTTGTTTAATTGGGATTGAGAATGCTGTCAACCATTCTCAATGTTTAACAACTACCATGATAGATAAATAAATTTATTCCTTTGAAGTAGGTAAAATTTGGCTTTACGCAAAACCGTAACCATAGAGCTTTCCACCAGCCAAATATGCATATAGTATAGCTGTTTTATTCCATTACTCTCTATGTGTTACCTTGCCAGCATATTCCATGTGCTGACCCGTTTCGGGCTGCAATGTTAATGTTGCAGACTTTTCATACGATGATTAAGGAGTTTTTAGGTCGTGGTTCTATACTCAGTGATGCCATTGGAGTTGATGGACTCACTTATCTTCCAAGCCTTCCGCTGTTATCGTTGTTAGATGGCCTTAAGCCATATTTATCGTAATAAGTTCTCTTATGAGACACTCGATGTAATAAGTGTGTGATTGCTACTTTGCTATAAATCCTCCAAGTACTGTGTGGTGTCAGCATTACTGATCCAGGGATGACACCGGAGCACAGAGATTAGACTGTTTGAGGTCTGGTCGCTACATACTGTAAATGGCCCAACTGTGTTGTGGGCCTTTAGCATGCTGAAAGAGAAACCGGGCTGGTATTGGACCATGAAGAGCATGGGCCGTTAAAAGGCCAAAACTCAGGTCCGACTGCAAATGACCCAACTCACTTATGGGCCGTCAATAGGCTGAAAGACACACCGGGCCGGAAATTAGCCCAACACTTAAATGGGTCGCTAAAAGGCCGGAAGATGTACATCCTGAAAATTGGCCCATCCCTTGAATGGGCCGTTAACAGGCCGAAACCACATCGGGCTGATATTGAGCACAAATATGTAGCGGGCTGTTAACGGGCTCGAACTGACGATGGGCTGCAATGGTGTCAAATCATTAACGGGCCATTGACGGGCAGGATAGGCACATCTCGTATGGGCCGTGGGCTTAAATTGACCTGACACAAGTAGGCCTTATATGGGCCGGCCTGCTAATTCTTACTGGGTCGGCCTTTTTCACCGGAATGGGACACTATTAGGCCGTGCCACATGTCAATTTAACATAAGCGCCTCCTGTCCAATGAGTGGATGACATCTGTACCAACGATGAGCCGACACATGGTTCCTCCGGCCAATGAGAATTTTACACATGGAAAATCGCCATTGGTCCGGGCTGTTAATGGGTTATCACATCCAAACCGGAACCCGATAGCTTAACGGCGACCCGTTATGGTGGATGCCACGTGTCGGTCACCCTTGACAAAATCACTTATATGACGCGTGATTTATCATCATGGAAGTGGACACTTCCGTCATGATAATTTTGGTAATGTCATGGAACACTTCTACGACAGCACATGTATGACTATCTTGATTCTGTCATAAAATCGTCATGGATGTACATGCATGACAGAAAACGTGACCTACTGTGATACACACGTATCATTACGGAAGTGCTTTTTTTGTAGTGTTGGAGGACCAAGAAGACATGATGCCTGGCTTGATAAATCTGACCGAAAATAGCAAGAAAAGAGAACAGAGAATTTCTCCGCGATACGGCAATCAACAGGTTCGGGAAGTATATATAGATTTTTTTTTATCTTGGAGGACAAGCATACGGTAGAAAAACGGAGTCCGGAAAGTGTCCCAGGTGGGCACAACACACCTGGGCGCGCCAGGCAAGACTGGCGCGCCCTGGTGTCTTGTGCCCACCAGGGTACGCTTCCTGGAAGTTTCTTTATTTCCTAAATTTTTAAATATTCCAAAACTGATAAAAAATATTTTTGCGGATTTTTCGGAGTCCGTTTACTTACCGTATCATGTACCACCTCATTTTCACGATTCTAGAGTGTTCCGGAAGGACTCTTTTATGTGTTCTTCCAGTGTCAAAGTTCGAATAATATTACTTTCAACATTAATGGGCCTACCTGAGATATAATGTTTTATTCGTTGCCCATTGACAACCTTCGGGTTAGTACCTTTAGAATTATTTATTTTGATGGCTCCAGACCGATAAACCTCCTCAATGACATATGGGCCTTCCAATTTTGAGAGGAGTTTTCCTGCAAAGAATCTGAAACGAGAGTTGTACAAAAGAACATATTCTTCGACTTTAAACTCACGCTTTTGGATTCTTTTGTCAGCCATCTTTTAACCTTTTCTTTGAATATTTTTGCATTTTCATAAGCTTGTGTTCTCCATTCATCTAATGAGCTAATATCAAATAACCTCTTTTCACCAAGAAGTTTGAAATCATAACTGAATTCTTTGATTGCCCAATATGCTTTATGTTCTAACTCAAGAGGCAAATGACAAGCTGTGCCATAAACCATTTCATAAGGAGACATACCCATTGGATTTTTATATGCTGTTCTATAAGCCCAAAGTGCATCATCTAATTTCTTAGACCAATTCTTCCTGTACCTATTGAAAATCTTTTGCAAAATAAATTTTATTTATCTATTGCTAAGTTCAACTTGACCACTAGACTGAGCATGATAAGGTGATGCAATTCTATGGTTAACATCATACTTGGCAAGCATTTTATGAAAAGCACCATGAATAAAGTGTGAACCACCACCAGTCATTAAATATCGAGGGACTCCAAACCTTGGGAAAATAACTTCCTTAAGCATTTTAATAGAGGTGTTGTGATCAGCACTACTGGTTGGAATAGCTTCTACCCATTTAGTAACATAATCAACAACAACCAAAATATGTGTATACCCGTTAGAGTAAAGAAAAGGTCCCATGTAATGAAATCCCCAAACATCAAATGGTTCAATAGCGAATGAATAATGCATAGGCATTTCTTGACGCTTACCGATATTACCTATCCTTTGACATTCATCACAAGATAAGACAAACTTACGGGCATCCTTGAAGAGAGTAGGCCAATAAAATCCAGATTGCAATACCTTGTGAGAAGTTCTATCTCCAGCATGATGCCCTCCATAAGCTTTGGAGTGACATTTCTGTAGGATTTATCCCTGTTCATGCTCAGGCACACAACGTCTAATAATACCATCTACTCCTTGATAAAGATGTGGGTCATCCCAAAAGTAATGTCTTAAATCATAAAAGAATTTTTTCTTTTATTGGTTTGTAAATCTAGGTGGTAAATATTTAGCAACAATGTAATTAGCATAGCCACCATACAGGAGTGTTATGAGAAACATTGATTGCAGCTAACTACTCATCAGGAAAACTATCATCAATAGGTAGTGGGTCATCAAGCACATTTTCAAGCCTAGACCAGTTATCAGCTACGGGGTTCTCAACTCCTTTTCTATCAGTGATATGTAAATCAAATTCTTGTAGGAAGAGAACCCGTCGAATAAGTCTAGGTTTAGCATCTTCCTTTTCCATAAGATATTTAATAGCAGCATGATCGGTGTGAACAATTACTTTTGAATCAACAATATAAGATCTAAATTTATCACAAGCAAATACCACTGCTAAGAATTCTTTTTCACTAGTAGCATAGTTTCGTTTAGCACTGTCTAGAGTTTTACTTGCATAATGAATAACATTCAGTTTCTTATCAACTCTTTGTCCGAGAACATCACCAACATCATAATCATTAGCATCACACATAATTTCAAAAGGCAAGTCCCAATCAGGTGGTCACCCCAAAAGTAATGTCTTAAATCATAGAATAATTTTTTTCTTTTGTTGGTATGTAAAGCTAGGTGATAAATATTTAGCAACAATGTAATTAGCATAATCAGCATACCAAGGAGTACTATGAGCAACATTTATTGCAGCTAACTGCTCATCAGGAAAACTATCATCTATAGGTAGTGGGTCATCAAGAAAATTTTGAATCCTAGATAAATTATCAGCTACTGGGTTCTTAGCTCCTTTTCTATCAATGATATGTAAATCAAATTCTTGTAACAAGAGAACCTATTGAATAAGTCTAGGTTTAGCATCTTTCTTTTCCATAAGATATTTAATAGCCGCATGGTCTTTGTGAACAGTTACTTTGGAATCAACAATATAAGGTCTAAATTTATCACAAGCAAACACAACTGCTAAGAATTCTTTTTTAGTAGTAACATAATTTCTTTGAGCACTGTCTAGAGTTTTACTAGCATAATGAATTACATTAAGTTTCTTATCAAATCTCTGTCCTGGAACAGCACCAACAACATAATCACTAGCATCACACATAATTTCAAAAGGCAAGTTCCAATCAGGTGGTTGAACAATAGGTGTAGAAATTAAGGCTTTCTTGAGTGTTTCAAAGGCATCTAGACAATCATCATAAAAGACAAAAGGAATATCCTTTTGCAATAGACTACTAAGATGCCTAGAAATTTTTGAAAAGTCTTTGATAAATCTCCTATAGAAACCAACATGACCTAAGAAACTACGAATAACTTTTATATCTTTTGGACATGGCATTTTCTTAATTGCATCAACCTTAGCTTTGTCCACTTCAATACCTCTTTCATAAATTTTATGACCCAAGACAATGCCCTCATTAACCATAAAGTGGCACTTCTCCCAATTCAAGACAAGATTTGTTTGTTCACATCTCTACAAAACTCGATGAAGATTGCTTAAACAATCATCAAAAGACTTCCCATAAACAGAAAAGTCATCCATGAAAACCTCAACACTCTTTTCACAAAAGTCAGAGAATATAGTAGTCATACATCTTTGAAAGGTAGCAGGTGCATTACATAAAGCAAAAGGCATATGTCTATAGGCATAAGTTCCAAAGGGACAAGTAAAAGTGGTCTTTTCTTGATCAGGTTGAGAAACAGGTATTTGTGAAAAACCAAAATATCCATCAAGGAAGCAAAAATGTGTGTGCTTAGATAATATTTCAAGCATTTGATCAATAAAAGGTAGAGGGTAATGATCTTTTCTAGTTGCTTTGTTTAATTTTCTAAAATCAATTACCATTCTATAGCATGTAACAATTCTTTGTGGAATAAGTTCATTCTTATCATTAGGAACAACAATAATACCTCCTTTCTTAGGGACACAATGAACAGGACTTACCCATCAACTATCAACTATAGGATAGATTATACCTACTTCTAGAAGTTCTAATATTTCCGTTCTTACCACTTCTTTCATCTTCGGGTTTAACCGACGTTGGTGATCAACAACGGGTTTAGCATCAAGTTCCATATTAATTTTGTGCTGACATAGAGTGGGACTAATGCCCTTTAAATCATCAAGAGTATATCCAATAGTAGCTTGATGCTTCCTTAGAACTTTTAATAATATTTCTTTTTCATGTTCTGAAAGGTTAGCACTAATAATAACAGGATATATCTTCTTTTCATCAAGATAAGCATATTTCAAAGTGTCTGGCAATTGTTTTAATTCAAACACAGGATCACCTTTAGGTGGAGGAGGACCTCCTAGAGTTTCAATAGGAAAATTGTGTTTAAACAGAGGACGTTGTTCAAAGATTTTTTTATCTATTTCATTTCTTTCATGCATATGTAAATCATTTTCATGGTCTAGCAAATATTGTTCTAAAGGATCAGTAGGTGGTACAACAATAGAAGAAAGACTAATTAATTCATCCTTACTAGGAAATTCTTTTTCATGAAGCTTTCTACTGAACTTGGAAAAATTAAATTCATGAGACTCATCACCAAAACTAATACCGACACAGTTTGCTTCTCACAATCTATTCTAGAATTAACGGTGTTCAAGAAAGGTCTACCAAAGATAATGGGACAAAAGTCATCTTGTGGGGAACCAAGAACAAGAAAATCAGTAGGGTATTTAATTTTCCCACACAAGACTTCAACATCTCTAACAATCCCAATCTGTGATATTGTGTCTCTATTAGCAAGTTTAATAGTAACATCTATGTCTTCTATTTCTGCGGGTTTTATGTCAGTCATAATTTCTTGATATAAGGTGTAGGGAATAGCACTCACACTAGCACCTATGTCACATAAACCAAGATAATAGTGATCTCCTATTTTAACTGAGATGACAGGCATGCCGACAACATGTTGTCGGCGTTCTGGGAACGGGGGTCCCAGACTTGCCTGCCTGTGGCCTGTGGCGTGGCTCGAGTGGGGGCCCAGTGCGGCCCAGCTTCATCAGCTCAAGCTCAAGACCCTCGCAAGGGGCCAAGCCTTGCGGGGCGGACGACAGGAGGCTTCCCCAGGAGCAACCTCATCAGGCAGGCTCGCGAGGAGGCGGAGAGATCAAGGTAGGGGTGCCTCGCGAGGAGCCCGTGACGCAAGACATGACGATCGAGATTAGGCGGGTGCCAGGCGGGCGCCGGCCTGCGCAATGTCCTTGTTTCCCCTTCGGTGCAAAGGGAGAAAGCGCAAGCCAAGGCATCGGGCAAAGGTTACCATTCCGGTGCAACGAGACCAAGACCAGCAGAGCGGCAGGACGAAGGTCACCATGGAGCCCAAGACGGCGTCATCACCAGTGCTTTTGGCAGCCGAAGACCACCTTTGGTCAGGATAACTTGTACTAGATGTTCCCCTTGAAAATGGCCAATTGTTGGCGCCCTTCCCGCTCATTATTTGGGAAGAGGGCCAGGGCCTCTATAAATAGGACTAACCACCAGAAAGAGAAGAGGAGAAGAGGGAAAAAGAAAGAGGGAGATCCAGACCGAGTAGAACACACCGCACCAGCTCAAGAACACCTCTCGCGAGGCCATTCTTCCCCTGTATTGTTCATCATCAGCCCCTGAGGCAATCCACCACACCACACACTGGAGTAGGGTATTACACCACATCAGTGGCCCGAACCAGTATAAACCTCGTGTCCCTTGAGTGTTCTTCTTTCCAGCCTAGATTTCTTGCGAGCCATAGAAGCGCGAGTCGGTAGGGGAAAGATCTCCGTGCGCACCCCAGAGTTCGAACCTTAAGGGTCTGCTGGAACCCGAAATCCAAAATTTAGCGTGCCAGGTAGGGGTGCGCCAGAATCTTTCTTCCACAGTTCGCGTGTGATCTTCCGTCGTGTCCATGGCTGATGCTCGTCGGGCTTGTGCCGAGCGCCAGGCTGCTCTCGCCACCCGTGTCGCCCAGACGGTGCCAGTCGGCGGACGCCTCGTCGTTCCCCGTCGCCTGCCGCCAACGTCGCCACCGGCCCGGCGGGGAACGAGCAGCAGGCCTCGTCCCAGCATCCTTCGGTGCAGCGGGAGGACCGCACCGCAACCCCGTCACTGACTCCAGCCGGTTCGTCGTCCCACGCCCGTCACGCCCCCACGGACGCGCACACCACGCTGCTCCTGGCAAGAGAGCTCCTGCACTACTGCCCCGTCGATGACCAGTACTAGGACTGGCTCGCCCGCATCACCGAGCTTGTCAGCATCGCAGGGGGCTCTCCTTTGCCGTTCTTCTTGCTGCCTCGCCCTCCATTCCACGTAGGGGGCCAGGATCAGGAGGCGCCTCCGCCACCTCCTCCCCAGGAAGGCGCCCTGGATCCAAGGCGCGCAACCCGAGGGCGAGACCCTCCACGTCCGGCGCCTGCGCGGCAAGAAGGGAGCTGCCAAGAGATCCCTCATCCCCAAGAAGGTGCTCGCACGCTCCCAGCAGCGACGCGCCAAGATCGCGTCCCTGCGCCCTCACGCGGAGATCCCGCGCTTCAGCAAGCGGCGGCGCGTGGTAATCACCAGGAGCAGACCTAGCACCGGCAAAGGGCACCGACGGCCATAGCAGGCTGCCGCACCTTCACTCCCGAGCTACGCGGCGTCACATGGCCAGGCAAGTTCAAGCCTGATCTGCCCCTTGCTACGATGGCACGACGGACCCCGCGGAATTCCTATAGCTCTACGAGCTGGGCATCGAAGCCGCCAATGGAGACGAAAATGTCATGGAGAACTAGTTTCCCACGGCACTCAAGGACGGCGCCCGCACCTGGCTCCTGAACCTGGCTCCCAGCATGATCTCCTCCTAGGACGAGATGTGCACTCGCTTCATCACCAACTTCCAGGGCACTTGCGACCGACCCCCGGCCATAAGCGACCTGTGCCGCATCAAGCAACAGCCAGGGGAAACCCTGCAGAAATACATCCAGTGCTTCAACAACGCTCGCCTCAAGATCCCCAGGGTGACTGAGGAAGCCATTATCTCAGCCTTCTCCAATGGCGTGCGCGACATCAAGATGAAGGAGGAGCTGGCAATCCATGAAGACCTGTGCACATCCCTGGAGCTGTTCTACTTGGCGACCAAGTGTGCCAGGGCTGAGGAAGGACGCCTCTCCCTCCTCGAACTCCCGGCTGCCGACCCAGAAGAGAAAAGGCCCAAGGCCAAGGACATGAAGCGTAAGGGAGCTGCCGTGCTCGCAGCGGAACCAGACACCAAGCGAGGCAGGGATCAGCCTGAGTCATCCAAGGGCAGCCGATACTGCGTGTACCACGACCTCCACACCCACAACACCAACGAATGCCAAGAGCTCAGGGCCGTGCGAGATGGGCGTATCGGCCGACGCCCCGAGCGCAACAACAGGGGCTATGGCCGAGGAGGAAGAAGAGGTGGAGGACGATGGGAAGACCGTGGCCCTCGCCAAGGGTGGCGTGACCGACCTCGCGAGGATCGCTGGCAGGACCAGCCTCGCGAGGGAGGTTGGAGGGATCAGCCTCGTGAGGATCGCCCGCACGGCATCGTAGGCCTCCCTCCTCTACCGCCACCACCAAGAAGGAACGAAGACCAACATCAAGACGAGGGGGCTGGGGGCTTCCAGGAGCCGCGCGCAACCGCTTGCATCTTGGGTGGCGCCCAGGCCCTAGCATCACAGCGCATCTTCAAGTAGTTTGCTCACGAGGTGAATGTAGTCCTCCCCAAGCTTGAGGCCATGCGCCCTCTCAGGTGGTCTGCGTGCGCCATCACGTTTAGCTCAACGGATCAGCTCAAGTGCGCGGAGATGGCCGGAGTCCTCCCGATGCTTTGCTCCGCAGTCATCAGCAATGTGCAGGTCACCAGGACCCTCGTTGATGGCGGAGCAGGACTCAACGTCCTGTCCGTCGAGACGTTCGACAATCTCCAAGTGCCGTATGATCAGCTCCAGCCGACCAAACCTTTCTCAGGAGTCACTGATGGTTGCACTGTTCCGATAGGGCAAGTTCGCCCGCCAGTCACCTTCGGGCAGCGTAACAAGTACCACACCGAGCTCATTGACTTCGACGTCACCCACATTCGCCTGTCATACAACGCCATCCTCGGGTACCCAGCCCTAGCCAAGTTCATGACAGTGACTCACCATGGCTACAATGTCCTCAAGATGCCAGGAAGTGGTGGAGTCATCACCGTACCCTATGAGGAAAGGGACGCGGTGTGTTCACTTGAGCGTGCGTTCCAAGCCGCAGCAATCGAAGACCCAGATCACAGGAGCGAAAGACTTCCCGAGGCGACCCTTAAGAAGAAGAAGGCTTCGCCTGGCCCAAGCCATAAGGAGGCAGGCGCCTCCGGAGGCGTTGCGTCAGGATTTGCGCCCGTTCAGGGAGCGCCACCCTCTATCGCATAGGAAAGCGCGCCCGGCGCTCTCCTCAGGCAAGGCTCGGGGGCTCTTTCTTGGAGAACCACCGACTTTGCCAAGGTCACGAGGGAGGCACTCGGGCACCACTTGGAGGGGTGCTTCCAGGCACGTTTCCCTCAGGAAGGTACGAGGCAAGGAAGACCAAACCCTTAGGAGTTCATCGCAGGAAACACCCAGGAGCTACAGGAGTTGAGAGTCATGCGCGGCAGCCGCCGCTTGCCCGCCGTGGCCCCACATCCAGGTGAGGATGGTAGGCTACGCGTCTCCATCGACGTGCCAGGGCTCAACCGAGCCGCGTCTCAGGAGCGCCTCTGGCCTTCACGCGTGGGGCGTTGCGAGGGTCCACCTCATAGCTACATCCGCATGCCTTTCGGCCCGCCGAACACGGTCGCCGCTCATCGGCGCCTGCTGAGGAGCATTCTGGAGGCTCAGGACATCGGGCATTGTGCGGTCCTGGCGGAGGTGGAGATGGCCCTCGAAGACCTACCCGTGCCCCCGGAGCCTCCCGAGGCTCCTGGGCCTGGGAGCTCGTGAGGGTCGACATCTTCACCGCGCGTCGCCCACTTCTTCGGCATCACTTCATCTTCAATGGCATCAAGTGACATCTTTCAAGTTCCATTTTTAGTTGGGAGAGCCCACAGGGCCGAGTCGTTCCCAGGTCGCGTGGGTCTGTCCCTGCGACATGTATCCATTTTGCTTATGCTCTTTACCTACCTTGCTGGGGGCGCCCCTCGGGCTGCATCATCCCCAAGCTGCTCGGACCTGGCCTAGCGGCGCCTACTTTTCCCGCATCTACCTGAAATGGATTTGCTCCTTCGTACTTAACATACCTGACCTAATCGCCTGCTCGATTGGCATCTACCCATGGAGCCGCTCGCCTTGGCACGACGTTTGCGTACGGGTCCGTCCGTGCAACACCGATAAATCTGAGTGGTCGAGCTCTGGCCGCGGCAGCCTCGCAAGGCGCCACCTCACCAGGCCCTCAATGCCCCAATCACTCCCTCAGAGCGACCAATGGTTGGCTAGCAACCGTAGCGACAGTTCTTGTCTCTCCTTATGATTGCTATGCAGGACCCACTCTAGGAGCAACGTTGGGGACATCGCGGGCTATCTCTCCCTCTCTCCGGCACGGACCACTTGCACATTAAAATGGGGGCGCCTGAGCATCGCGACTCATAGGCTCCTACTGGCTCTCCAGCCCTCACCCCCTGGCCTTGACCCACGACATCGCGACCTGTCATACCTGCGGCGGCTGTGCTCACTCGAGGGCCGGGACCTGAGGACGTAGAGCATTAAGGAAAGTGTGGGGAAGTGGGAAGAAGCTCGCGAGGACCTAACCCAGCAACACCTCAGCTACCGCCACTTGGGCCGGGCACCCCGTCGAAGAACTACTCCAAACTAAAAAGATAAGTCATGCCCTTACAGGAGCTGGACCAACACAACACCAAACCCTCGCCTAGTGCAGCTCTGTCACGACGACGTTGCCTTCCTTTCTCGCCCAGTGAGGGCTGCTCGAGCGCTAAAGGGGACCTCCCGAGCATCGCAACTCGGGGGCTCTTACCGAACCTCGGGCCGCTCACCTCCTGGCCTTGACCACGACATTGTGACCTGGCATACCAGTGACGGTTGAAGCCTGCCTGGGGACTGGGACCTGTCAGCGTAGAGCGCTAAGTCCTCGCAAGGATAGAAAGGGGGAGCCGAGCCGGGACAGGACAAGCATCTCGCATCGATTCATATTAGGGATATAATGTTCGCAAAAGACATGGCATGCGCCTTACATACCCCTGCGGGGTGTTGTTTCGATTCCTCACAGGGAACAAAAGGTGCTAATCCTAAGGAACACTAATTGCTAGCGCCTCCGCAAGCGACACCATCATCAACAGTGGACTGCCCGGCGCCGGCGCCAACCCCACCCAGATCAGTGGCGTCGGCGGCCCTATGCAGTTGCCCTACTCCGAGCACGGCACGAACTCGGAGGCTCGTAGCTATCGTCGCTCGTCTCCGGAGTCACAAGAAGCTCGGGGCAGCCACTGGATTCCCCAGCTCCTCCGCTGCCGCCTGAAGAGCTGCTGGAGGGCCGATGGGCAGGCCAGGTCCTCGCCAGTCCGATGCCCCTGCCGCTTCCCTTGGGGCAGCACTCCAACCGGCGTCCTTCAGTATCGAAGACCTTGAAGAACATCAGTGAGGCGCCGTCATATTCAAGATGAATTACGAGGGCACCCTCCGTCCGGCAGACCTGGGCGATCTCACCCCAGCCCCGGGTCATGTAGACCTTGCCCGGAGTGACGACCGTGACCTCCGCTTTGGTCGCGAGGGTGCTGTAGTTGGCATGCTGTAGCCAGAGCTCCAGAGACCCGCTCGGCGGCATCTCAAAGGCGAAGGAGGGAGGAAGGCAGATCCAAGAGCATGGGGGCATGGCGGCGTGAAGCACAAGCTCACAGGAGGAGCCTTTGGCGTGGACTCTAGGAGGAACGACGCGCACCACCGTGACTCGCCAGCGTCGGCGGCGGCACCGTCGGTGTCGCTCGATGCCCTCTTCCCCAGGGCCCTTGATTCGGGCGTACAAGGGCAGTGAAAACCCAGGCAGCGGCCGCTCGTACCAGGGCCTCGATGCCTCCTGCCAAGCACCCTCATCTCGGCGGCAGGGGACTAGCTGTTTCTTCGGCGGAAGAGGGTCAGGACCTTCTCGGGGGGCCTTTCCCTTCTCTTCTGCAGAAAACCGGCGGATTGGTGCCATTGGCATCAGGAGAAGCAAGGACGAGGAAGAAGAAGCAAAGGAGTAGCAGGAAGGGATAAGCTAACGAGGTTCACACGGCCCCGTACTTATAGCCGGAGAAGGCCAACCGACGGCCACCACGATCACAGGTAATCATGACCCATTTCTCTGCATGCAGGGACTTGTCAAGTCGAGCGGTTGCCGAGGCATCGTGGGGAAGCCCAGACGCCCATGTCCAATCAATTGCCACGCGGCGCCGAAGGCCGCAGGATATTGGGGCCCGCGGCGCTTCGCGCTTGCCCCTTCGCTTCTCTGCTAAGTCAAGCCCGGGCGCGCCTTGGGCCCGGGGGCTAATGTCGGCGTTCTGGGAATGGGGGTCCCCAGACTTGCCTGCCTGCAGCCTGCGGCGTGGCTCGAGTGGGGGCCCAGTGTGGCCCAGCTTCATCAACTCAAGCTCAAGAACCTCGCAAGGGGCCAAGCCTTGCGGGGCGAACGACAGGAGGCTTCCTCAGGAGCAACCTCATCAGGCAGGCTCGCGAGGAGGCGGAGAGATCAAGGCAGGGGTGCCTCGCGAGGAGCCCGTGACGCAAGCCATGACGATCGAGATTAGGCGGGCGCCGGGTGGGCGCCGGCCTGCGTAGTGTCCTTGTTTCCCCTTCGGTGCAAAGGGAGCAAGCGCAGGCCAAGGCATCGGGCAAAGGTTACCATTCCGGTGCAACGAGACCAAGACCAGCAGAGAGGCAGGATGGAGGTCACCATGGAGCCCAAGACAGTGTCATCACCAGTGCTTTTGGCAGCCGAAGACCACCTTTGGTCAGGATAACTTGTACTAGATGTTCCCCTTCAAAATGGCCAATTGTTGGCGCCCTTCCCGCTCATTATTTGTGAAGAGGGCCAGGGCCTCTATAAATAGGACGTACCAGAAAGAGAACAGGAGAAGTGGGAAAAAGAGAGAAGAGAAAGAGAGAGGGAGATCCAGACCGAGTAGAACACACCGCACCAGCTCAAGAACACCTCTCGCGAGGCCGTTCTTCCCCTGTATTGTTCATCATCAGTCCCTGAGGCAATCCACCACACCACACACTGGAGTAGGGTACTACACCACATCGGTGGCCCGAACCAGTATAAACCTCGTGTTCCTTGTGAGCCATAGAAGCGCGAGTCGGTAGAGGAAAGATCTCCGTGCGCACCCCAGAGTTTGAACCTTAAGGGTCTGCCGGAACCCGAAATCCGACACATGTCTATGTTTATATTTTAAATCAGGTTTGGCAATTCTAACAGATTCTTCTCAGAAGTAAATAACATGACCATCCATATCTTCTTCCAAGAGATCTTTAACCATAGCAATACCAGGTTCTACTTTAATTTGTTCATCAGGTTTAGGTGTTCTAATATAGCTTTTGTTAACCACAATTGAAACTTTAGCATGTTCCTTTATCCTAACAGGGAAAGGTGGTTTCTCTATATAAGCAGAAGGAGCAACTAGATCGACATTATAAAGTATAGTTTCTTATTTAATCGGCACCGTTTCTTTAGTTTCTTCTTTATTAGGTGGGTGATATTTGAACCACTTCTCCTTAGGGAGTTCAACATGAGTAGCAAATGATTCATAAAAGGAGGCTACTATCTCAGAGTCAAGTCCATATTTAGTGCTAAACTTTTGAAAAGCATCGGTACCCATAAAATATTTAACACAATCATACTCAAGTTTAATACTTGACTCTTTACCTTTGTCGAGTTCCCAATCTTCAGAGTTGCGTTTAATTCTTTCCAAAAGATCCCACCGGAATTCAATAGTCATCTTCATAAAAGAACCAGCACAAGAAGTATCAAGCATGGTTTGATCATTACGAGAAAGCCGAGCATAAAAATTCTGGATAATAATTTCTCTTGAGAGCTCATGATTGTGGCATGAATATAACATTGACTTAAGCCTCCCCCAAGCTAGATGCATAGGATTTTTTTTGGTGAAACTCCAATTTCAAACGATTCCAATTCCAAGATCCAATATCATCGCATAACCTATACCATGCCAATGCTTTCCCCTTCAAAGATAAAGGGAAAACCTTTTTCATAACTTCATCCCTGGGTAAACCTGCAAGCATAAACAATCCACAAATTTGTTCTACATATATCGAGTGCATACCAGGATGTTCGGTTGCATCTCCTGCATAAGGATTAGCTAGCAGTTGTTCTATCATACTCGAAGGAATTTCATATTCAATATTTTCAGTAGGTGCAGTAGGTTGAGGTGTAACTAATTGTGGATCTGGATGAGGTGAAGATACCCTGAACAAACCCCTCAAAGGATTGTTTTCCATAGTAACAAGTGACAATAAATTTCAGCACACTATATAAATGTTTCCTTACCAAATTCCACTTACCAAAGGCGCTTCAATCCCCGGAAAACACGCTAAAAAATAGCCTTGATGACCCACAAGTATAAGGGACCAATTGTAGCTCTTTTTGATAAGTAAGAGTGTCAAACCCAATGGGGAGCAGAAGGAAATGGCAAGTGGTTTTCAAGCAAGGTAATGACTGCAAGTGCTGAAATTGTAAGTAGCGGAGTAGTTTGATAGCAAGATAATTTGTAACGAGCAAGTAACGATAGTAGTAGCAAAAGTGCAGCAAGGTATACTAATCCTTTTGAGGCAAAGGACAGGCCAAAACGGTCTCTTATGATAAGCAAAGTGTTCTTCAGGGTACACAGGAATTTCATCTAGTCACTTTCATCATGTTGGTTTAATTCATGTTCGGTACTTTGATAATTTGATATGTGGGTGGACCGGTGCTTAGGTGATGTTCTTACTTGAACAAACCTCCTACTTATGATTAACCCCCCCCACAAGCATCCGCAACTACAAGAAAAGTATTAAGAATAAATTCTAACCATAGCATTAAACTTTTGGATCCATTCGGTCCCTTATGGAATAGCACACAAACTCGGGTTTAAGCTTCTGTCACTCTCGCAACCCATCATCTAATTGCTACTTTACAATGCATTCCCTTAGGCCCAAATATGGTGAAGTGTCATGTAGTTGACGTTCACATGACACCACTAAGGGAATCACAACATCCATACTATCAAAATATCAAACACATATCAAGTTCACATGATTACTTGCAACATGATTTCTCCCATGACCTCAAGAACAAAGTAACTACTCACAAATGATAAACATGCTCATGATCAGAGGAGTATTCAATAGCATATTGGATCTGAACATATAATAACACCAAATAAACCATATAGTAATCAACTACAAGATGTAATCGACAGTACTAGTCACCCACAAGCACCAATCTATGGTTCTAGTAACAAGATTGAACACAAGAGATGAACTAGGGTTTGAGATGAGATGGTGTTGTTGAAGATGTTGGTGGAGATTGCCCTCCCCAAGATGGGAGAGTTGTTGATGATGATGATGATGATGATTTCCCCCTCCGGGAGGGAAGTTCCCCCAGCAGAATTGCTGTGCCGGAGGGTAAAAGTGCTCCTACCCAAGTTCCGCCTCGAGGCAGCGACGCTTTGTCCTGAAAGTCCTCTCCTTATTTTTATAGGTCAAAATGACCTATATACCAGAAGATGGGTACCGGAGGTGGGCCTGGGTGAGCTCAACCCACCAGGGCGCACCTGGGCTCCCTGGCGTGCCCAGGTGGGTTGTGCCCACCCGGTGGGCTCCCTCTGGTAGTTATTTTCTCCAATAATTCTCAAATATTCCATAAACAATCCTCGTGAAGTTTCAGCTTATTTAGAGTTGTGCAGAATAGGTAGCCTGACATAGCTTTTTTAGGTCCAGATTTCCAGCTGCCGGAATTCTCCCTCTTTGTGTATACCTTGCATATTATGAGAGAAAATGCATTAGAATTACTCCAAAAAGCATTATTATGGATAAAAGCATTATAAATAATAGTAAGAAAACAAGATGCAAAATGGACGTATCAACCCCCCCAAGCTTAGACCTCGCTTGTCCTCAAGCAAAAACCGAAATCCAAAAACATGTCCACATGATTTGAGAGAGAGGTGTTGATAAAAACAAAATACGGGCATAGAAGCATCATGTTGATTATTATAACAACAACAAAATTGAACATAAGACTTTTATCATAGAACTTTTATCATATACTTCTCATGAATAAGTAATAATTCATCACACAATCGATGTATAAACAAAAACTCTTTAAAAACCAACAAACTATGTTCTCAGTCAACTTTGCAACTACAATTCATCATCTTTTGAGGAAGGGTCACATATTGAAGCCTTTAGGCAAGTCCACATACTCAACCATCATATAGTCTTCTATGATTGCTAACACTCACCGCGTACATATGAGCAAAACGTTTCAACCGGACACATAGGAAGATAGGGGCTTATAGTTTCGCCTCCCAACGTACTCACCTCAAGGGTGATGTCAATGATAATAACTCATGCTATCTATATTCAGCTGGACATATGTGCCTAGATCTTTCCTCACCACATGATGCTTGCCAAAGGAGAAAAATAAAAAGGAATAGAAGGAAAACTTTGACTTTTGTATAAAAGTAAATACATAAAAGTAAAAGATAGGCCCTTTGCAAAGGGAAGCTGAGGTTTCCATGCGCTTATTTGTTTATATGCTCAACCCCTTAGTGAAAAAGAATGCCACATTAAATTGCCCCTTGTGATATCGACCTTTATTATGTAGTCTATCGCTTTTATTCTTCACAATCACAAGTTCGTGCAACGCTCAATTTTCTCCTACACTAAATGAACTCACACATTTAGAAGCAATTTTTATTGACTTTTTGCATCGATGACAACTTACTTGAGGGATCTTGCTCAATCCCTAGGTAGGTATGGTGGACACTTGAAAATAAGATTTGGGTTTAAGGGTTTTTGGATGCACAACTAGTATCTCTACTTAGCGCAGAATTTTTGACTAGCAAAGATAGGGGCAAGCACCACATGTTAAAGGATCTATGACAATATGACTTCTATGTGAATATAAACAAACATAAACCATTAAGTTGTCTTCCTTGTCCAACGTCAACAATTTTTGCATATAATATTTTGATGAGGGCTCACAATCACAAAAGATTTCTAGGATAGTATATTTATATGTGAATCTTCTCTTACCTTATTAATTATTTCGTGAGTTGCATCATTGACTAATGCTATGTTTGTCAATCTCTAATGAAATTTTCTACTTGTACTTTTCCTTATATGGTGTCATCACCTACCATAGGATTAGTATATGATCTTTTTCATTATTTATTTCCTTTCTTTTATTTATTTCCTTTCTCTTTTTCTTTCTTATTTCCTTTCTTTTATTTGCAACTTAAAAGTAAAGAAAGCAAAAACTCAAACTAAAATTTGTTATATAACTTTCACATGATTGCAAGGATAGATCACTAAGCAAACTCTCAAAGAAGAAATGATCGAACTAAACTTTTATTCTTCGAAGCAAAAGATCGAACTAAAATAAGTAAAGGTAAAAAGATAGTGTGATGATATGGTACCGGGGCACCTCCCCCAAGTTTGGTGGAAGCCAAGGGGAGTGCCCATACCTGATACTCAATTCTCCTTTGGTGGTGAAGAAGATGATAATGGTTGAAGCCAAGGGGAGTGCCCAATCGTCGGATGGCGCTCCGGAGATGGATGATATGCTCTTGATGCAAAATATTTTCGCGAGTGAGATACTTATTTTTGTATGCTAACTATTTCAATGATGCGAAAGCTTCAATCTCAGCAGGAGTAAGGTGAGTAAGGTAGGGCTGAAGGATATCTTCTTCCTCCGCCTCGTCCAGCAGTGCTTGTGCTTGTGCTGCCACCTTGTATATTATGAGAGAAAAGGAATTAGAATTACTCCAAAAAGCATTATTATGGATAAAAACATTATAATAACAGTAAGAAAACATGATGCAAAATGGACGTATCAGCTATTGCCCGACCGATGATCTCTACGAAGATTGGCTGGACCGCATTGCCGAGCTCGTCAGCGCCGCGGGAGAGGCTCCTGCACCATCCCGCTCGCTGCCTCCCCTGCCGCCTCTTGCGGGCGACGTGGCCCACGGTGTGCCTCCTCCACCCCCCAGGCAAGATGTCGCCCCCGAGTCAAGGCGTGAGGCTCCACGGTGCGACCCGCCGCGCAGAGCGTCAGCGCGCGACGAGGAAAGCTGCCAGGCGGTGCAGCGACCCCAAGGAGAGGCGTGTGCGCTCCCAGCACCGCCGCATCAAGACCACGTGCCTTGCAAAGCGGTGGTGCGCGAGCGCCAAGATCGGGCTCCACCTCCACGACGGGCCACGGTGAGTGCGATAGTCTGTTGAGCATTCACCCCGAAGAGCTGCGCTGCGTCGTCTGGCCAGAGAAGCTCAAGCCAGACCTACCCCCATGCTAAGACGGCACCCCCGACCCTGTCGAGTTCCTGCAATTCTACGATTGAGCATCGAGGCGGCCAACGGCGATGAGAAGTTCATGGCTAATTGGTTTCCCATGTCCCTCAAGGATGGCGCACGCTCGTGGCTCTTGAACCTCCCCATGGGATCAATCTCATCCTGGGATGAGATGTGGGAGCGCTTCATCTGCAACTTCCAGGGTACCCGAGACTGCACACCCACCATGGGTGACCTACGCGCATCAAGCAACAGCAAGGGGAGACCTTGCACAAATACATCCAACGTTTCACCAACGTTCGCGTCAAGATTCCCAAGGTGTTGGACGAAGCCATCATTTCGGCGTTTACTGACAGCGTTCGTGATGTCAAGATGAAGGAAGAGCTCGCCATATACGAGGACCTATGCTTGGCTCTAGAGATGTTCAACGTGGCAACCAAGTGCGCAAGAGATGAGGAAGGATGCCTTTCCCTCCTCGAGTTCCTGGAGGCCGACCCAGAAGACAAGAAGGCCAAGGCCAAGGACGTGAAGCGCAAGGGACGAGCTGTGCTCGCGGCCGAACCCGATATGAAGCGCGACTATGACCACCCGGAGTCATCCAAGGGCAGCCGCCCGTTCCGCGTCTTCCAGAACATGCACCGCCACAACACCATGATAGCCTAGAGCTCAGGGCCATCCGCGACAGATGCCTTGGTCATCGCCCTGAGCGCAAGGACCGAGGCTATGCCGCGGAGGAGGCCGAGGCGGAGGACGCTGGGATAACCGCGACCCCGCCAGGACTGGCATGAACAGGCCTGTGAGGACCACTGTAGGGCCAACCTCACGAGGGTCCCTGGAGGGATCAGCCTCGTGAGGACCGGCCTTAGGGCAACGCTGGACTTCCTCCGCTGCCACCGCCACCAAGAAAGAATGAAGACCACCACCAAGATGATGGGGCTGGGGGTGTCAGTGTCAAAACAAGCGGATCTCGGGTAGGGGGTCCCGAACTGTGCGTCTAAGTCGATGGCAACAGGAGACAGGGAACACGATGTTTACCCAGGTTCGGGCCCTCTCTATGGAGGTAATACCCTACGTCCTGCTTGATTGATATTGATGAATACGAGTATTACAAGAGTTGATCTACCTCGAGATCGTAATGGCTAAACCCTAGAGGTCTAGCTTATATGGCTATGATAATCAATCTCTCCCTTCCAGACTAAATCCTCCAGTTTATATAGGCACCGGGAGGATCTAGGTTTACACAAGGTCGGTTACAAAGAAAGGAATCTACATATTTGGTCGCCAAGCTTGCCTTCCACGCCATGGAGAGTCCCATCCGGACACGGGTGCAGTCTTCGGTCTTCGTATCTTCACATCCCATCAGTCCGGCCCATGGCTAACAGGCCAGACGCTCGAGGACCCCTTAGTCCAGGACTCCCTCAGTAGCCCCTAAACCTGGCTTCAATGACAACATATCCGGTGCATAGATCTGTCTTCGGCATTGCAAGGCGGGTTCCTCCTTCCGAACTCCAAAATAGTCTTCGGATGTATTGAACATGTCCAGACCTGTAACACACACCACACACAACCGTAGAGAGAATATAATATTCCACGAGTCCAATCTGCTGATAACTTTTTTACAACATGACATCACGTCTGCCCGGTCACTATATCAAACCGTTTTGTCCACCATCCCGTGTTTTGAGATGCGATTTCCATTGGCACGTCTTGTCAAAGCAGAGATCGTGTCCCCTTATTGCGGGCTTCTCATAAATACGGGCGTGGGTAACCCAACCATGTCGTTTACACAGCCCTTGGGAGTAGGCGAATTTTAAGGCGAGTGGGGAGGCGTTTGATATTTACTGCCTTTATAAGGAGATAAGAATCCCTTTTCTTCATCCATGCCCTCTCTCTTCCTCTGCCCTTCCACTCTTGAGCTCTAGCGCCCAAGTTCTCATCTTCTCCATCTCGCGCAAGCACTCAACCATGTCCAGATCCGGAGGTCAAGGCAAGTGGATGGTCTCCTCCGTCAAGGAGGAGGACATTACTGAGCTCCGGGCGGCCGGGTACCTGGCGAAGGAAATCACCTGCAACGCCCCAAGACCGGAGCTTCACATGCCTTCCATGTTTTCCGAGTTTTCGTCGGGTGATTTGTTTTGTCTGTTGCGTCCATCTTTGTATCATGTGCATTGCATCATGTCATCATGCCATCATGTCATTAATCTTTGGCAACTCAACTAAATAAATGGCTTGGATCTTTGATCCATTTAAACCGACGGAATTCACATGGTGAAATTCTCTTTATAACATATAAAAGTATCCTACTATTATTAGGGAGCTATATTATAAATATTTCTTTAATTTGAAATTCACCATCACACACTTGCAAATAATCACATGCCTTTTTCCCGCTTCAAGTTTGGTCCTCAAACCTTGCCCAATAATTCTTTTCCCTTTTATCGGAGCTCCTCCAAAAATTTGAACATTTTTGGACCTTCCTTTTACCAAGTCCCAGTTCAAACCCATTTGAAATAAATTCAAATGAGTTTGAATTTATATCTTTCAATCTTGCCGTTTCTAATTTTCTTGGGTCAAACTTATTTTTGAGAGTCCAAGAAAAATTAACCGCATGTCCAAATTCCTCTTCCAACCTTCTCTTATCTCATTTTTTCCTTTCTTCTACTTCTCTGTTTTTTTAAAAGAAAGAGGAGAGAGAAGGGAGCTAGCTGGGCCTCCCCTGCTGCGCCAGCCACAACCTGTAGCTAGGCCGGCCCATTCGGCCCAAGGCCAAGGCCCAGTCTTTCCCCATCCATTCCCTAAGCCCACCTAACCTAACCCAACCCTAGACACCAGGGAGCCGACTCCCTCTCCCTCTCGTCCTCATCCAGTGCCGCCTCCCACCTCGTCTTCCCTTCCGCTCGATCCCCCTCCTCTCTCTTCGATCTCCTAGCACCGACCTCCCTCTCGATCTCCCTCCAGCGCACGCCCCGTGCCCGATCCCATCTTCCTCTCTCCCCTCGTCCAGTTCTCACGAGCGCCGCCCAGGCCTCGCCCGACCCCCTGTCGCAGCCTCTTCAGGCGACCATGACGCCCCGTCGGCCGGCGTGCCGCCGCTGCCGTTGGCACCCGCTGCCCTGCCGCGCCGGAGTCTCCTCGTGCGCCTCCCTGCTTCATCCGGCCGCCGTGCCACCAAGGTCCTCCACCGCGCCTCGCCTTCGACCTCGGATTTCGCGTCCCATGGCCACGAGCGCCACCAGCAGCAGTTTCAAGCCATCCCCGTCGCCGGTCTTCCTCCTCGACGTTGTCGCCTCGAGCCTCCCCATGCCTCGCGAGACCAACGTGCCAAGTTCCCGCCGCTGTCGCTGCTACTGCAAGTTCCACGGCCGTTGCTCCTGCATCGCGCCAAGTCCCTGCATCACGCCCTGTTGCAGTGGACGCCAAGTCCAACAGTCACCGAGCGTGGAACTCGCCAAGTACCACCAAGTTCCTGATGGATTCGCCAAGTCTCCAGCGAGACCCGTTTTCGTCAAGTTCGACTACACTGCTATGACCTCAGAGTTGGACCGCAAGCGCCAAGTACCCCACCGGCAAAACCACATGGATTCCCGAACGAGTACCAAACGAATCGCAAAGACCAACGAGAATGACTTCATGGACCGACGAGTACCACGGCGACCGTTGTTTACCAAGTAGCCCTCAGATCCATCAAGCCCGACTACCTTCGTGTGTACCACTACCGCCGCCCCGAAGACGTTGGAGTCCACAAGTACCTCTCCGAACGAACGTGAACGACTACCGTCGCAAGAACGGGATCAGAAAGTCCGAAGACCACAAGTACCACGACACTGATGACATGAACGTCTACGGAAACTCATGCAATAATAAACATGTACCACTACCGCCGCCGAGATCGCGAGAACATCTACCGCCGACCCTGGAGCGTGCGAGAACGACTACTTCCACTACCGCCGTCGAGATAACGTCTACTTCCTCTACTTTGCACCGAACGAGAACTGTCCCGCTTGCACGCTTCGAAGGTATAACCTCGAGACGACGTCCGTGAACGAATGCTTGCGATGTATGAGATGCTCGTGTTTGCATCGTGTCCAAAGTGTCACTCGTTTCCTTTTCGCCAACTCGTGGGACACCCGGAATTCGGGAGCACCCCACCATCTTTTGCACGCATTTGCACACTTCCCCTTTGCATCGGTATCTCAATCAAGTACCGGAACCGGAATGTTGTCGTGGCACCGTTATTGTTATCGTTGCCATGGCACCCCTTTTCGCTTCCGCCACAATGACAAAATGCTTCATAATGCTCTTATCAACTTTTAATAGAAATTGCATAAAACTTGTTCATGTCATACGCATCATGATAACAACAATTAAAATGTTTTGATTGTTGTTGCAATAAATTTCTAAGGCATATGGGGATTTACCAGATTCGTTATTTGTTATATCCGGGCCCATTTAAATTATTTAGATAGTATAGTTTTGTTATGCTTCACCTCTTGCCATGTTAACCAACGTTTAAATTTGTTGAGTACCCAACCGGGAGTGAACTAAATAATTAATGTGGTGTTCCGTCAATATGAAACTCGTTGCATATTGAGCTCCACTTAATTGGTAGGATTGTTTGTGCTCTTTGCCATGCCATGCCTCTTTAATCCGGACATGCATCATACTTGGTTGTGCATCATGCCATGTTTATGTGTTGGTTGTTTACTATGTTGTTTGCTTCTTTCTGGTGTTACTTCTTTGTGTTGGTTCCGATAACGTCGCGTTTGTGAGGATTCGTTCGACTATGTCCATTTATCTTCTTCATGGACTTGTTCTTCTTCCTTGCGGGATTGCAGGCAAGATGACCATACCCTCGAAATCACTTCTCTCTTTGCTTGCTTAGTTGCTCGCTCTTTTGCTATGCTTGTGCTGCGATACCTACCACTTGCTTATCATGCCTCCCATATTGTTAAGCCAAGCCTCTAACCACCTTGTCCTAGCAAACCGTTGTTTGGCTATGTTACCTCTTGCTCAGCCCCTCTTATAGCGTTGTTAGTTGCAGGTGAAGATTGGAGTTTGTTCCTTGTTGGAACATGGATATTTTGTTGGGATATCACAATATCTCTTATTTAACTAATGCATCTACATACTTCGTAAAGGGTGGAAGGCTCGGCCTTATGCCTGGTGTTTTGTTTCACTCTTGCCGCCCTAGTTTCCGTCATACCGGTGTTATGTTCCTTGATTTTGCGTTCCTTACATGGTTGGGTTATAATGGGAACCCCTTGACAGTTCGCCTTGAATAAAACTCCTCCAGCAAGGACTAACATCGGTTTAACCATTTGCCACCTAGCCTTTTCTTTCCCTTGGGTCGGCCGGCTCAAGGGTCATCGTTATTTAACCCCCTCGGGCCAGTGCTTCTCTAACTGTTGGTCCAACTGAGCGATGTCCGAAGCTACCAGGGGCAACTTTGGGCTGGCCTACCCGACGTCTGGCTCATCCGGTGTGCCCTGAGAACGAGATATGTGCAGCTCCTATCGGGATTTGTCGGCACATCTGGGTGGCTTTGTTGGTCTTGTTTTACCATTGTCGAAGTGTCTTGTAACCGGGATTCCGAGCCTGATCGGGTCTTCCAGGGAGAAGGAATATCCTTCGTTGACCGTGAGAGCTGGTGATGGGCTAAGTTGGGACACCCCTGCAGGGATTTGAACTTTCGAAAGCCGTGCCCGCGGTTATGGGCAGATGGGAATTTGTTAATGTCCGGTTGTAGAAAGCCTGAAACTTATCTTATTTAAAATGCATCAACCGCGTGTGTTGCCGTGATGGTCCCTTTCCGGCGGAGTCCGGGAAGTGAACACGGTGTTGGAGTTATGCTTGACGTAAGTAGTCTTGGATTACTTCTTGATCATAGTTTCTCGACCATGCCTTGCCTTCTCTTCTCGCTCTCATTTGCGTATGTTAGCCACCATATATGCTAGTGCTTGCTGCAGCTCCACCTCATACCTTTTACCCTTCCCATAAGCTTAAATAGTCTTGATCGCGAGGGTGTGAGATTGCTGAGTCCCCGTGACTCACAGTTACTTCCAAAACCAGTTTGCAGGTGCCGATGAAACCATGCAGGTGACGCGGCCAAGCTCAAGGAGGAGCTCGAAGAAGATTGTGTTCGTTTGTTGTTTCCGTTTCCAGTTGATCAGTAGTGGAGCCCAGTCGGGGCGATCGGGGATCTGTGTAGCTTTTGGGGTAGTCTTCTTTTATTTTGGTTCCGTAGTCGGACCTTATGTGTATCTGGATGATGTAATGCTTTATTCATGTATTGTGTGAAGTGGCCATTGTAAGTCAACTATGTATCTCTTTCCCGTATGTATTACATGGGTTGTGTGAATATTACCTCACTTGCGACATTGCTTACAATGCGGTTATGCCTCTAAGTCGTGCTTCGACACGTGGGAGATATAGCCGCATCATGGGCGTTACAAGTTGGTAATCAGAGCCTTCCCCGACCTTAGGAGCCCCCTGCTTGATCGAATCGCTGGCGTTGTTGAGTCTAGAAAAATGTTTTGAGACATTTAGGATTATATATATTGGAGAGTAGGATTCTTTTTACTCCTCAGTCCCTTCGTCGCTCTGGTGAGGCATCCTGGCGTAGAGTTTTGACTCTTCTCTTCTCAAATTTCACTAATTTTTTTAGGATCACGTGGGTATCTTGGAATCATTCCGATGGTTTTGTGACGAGAACATTGTTCTTGGTGCCTCCTGACATTTAGGGGTTGTGGCAGTGTCCTGGGGAGTTGAGCTCCGAGGTGTTGTTGTCACAATTTTATCGTTGCAGTTCTGGAATACCTGAGTTTCGCCGACATCAAAAATCTCTTTTATGCAGTTGTTGGTGAGATAACCTCGATGCCACCCAGTACTGGGGCGGGAGTTCGGGAGTATTGCCATAACTCGTATAACAGATGCTTTTCGAAGGTTGAGGTAAATGATTTCCGAAGGTTTCTTGGTTATGTGTTGAAGGATGGATACAGCTGGATGTAGGATTTGCTAGTTTTGGCTGAGATATTATGCTTCCCCTGTATCCCCAACACCTGATTGCGTAACTAGAAAGTTTCGGGAGTTTATAAGTGGGAATTAAAGTAGCTCTTAGGATATCTTTCCGACATATGCATGATATGAAATTGGGGTTCGACGTCTAGTGGTCCGCCTATCCACGGTTGGTTTTACAGTGGTCTCGTTGTGTCTTAAAGAGTCCTAGGCTATGCTGACTTGGGGACACTTCGTATGTGATGTGCACTGCCTTGTACATGATGGTGTTGTATGATCGAGCCCGTGTAGGCCCCACCATGAAAACTTCGGACGAAATCTCTATCATATGTTTGTTCCGGCTTATTTTGCAAGCCAATCCTTTGTTTTTGGTTTCAGTTGTGGTATTCAAGTTGCTTCATTGTCAAGTGTTGATTCCATACCTTCCCTAAGTGGTGTTCTCATATTCCTATGCGAATACAAATCCTTCTTGGTCATCGAGATTGTCATGTTAATTCTTTTTCAACCAGCGTGTTTCTCTTCAAGTGGATCCGATCATTTCAACATCCGCAAGATCCATTATCAGTTCTTCTCAACGGTGTTTGTTTCATCCGTCTCCAAGTTTCCTTTGTTTTCCCACCCTCCCACCCTTGTTTCTTCAAGGACTCAGATTTTTGAAGCAAGTATCATTTTATTGATGGGAAGTCTCTCCATTTCTTTTCCGTCAATGTTCTTATCCGTTGATTCTCCGGAAGATACTAACGAAGCTTCAAGTTCGTCATTCTTCTTTCTTTTCTTCTCCGGTGGATTCAATTCAAGCTTTTGGTGTTGATCATATCCCTTTCCTCGTTTAAATGCTTTCTCATGCCGGTGCACCTCTTAACCATCCATTTCTCTCTATTAAATTGTTCCGGAGTATTGGAGATATCTCGAAGATTCGTGTTTCCACTCTATTTTCGTTCAAGCTCTTTCGAGGATGTTATCTCATTCAAGCCATTTAATTCAACTGGTGCAATCCCTCTTTCAAATCATTCGACGGTGTTTCTTTTGAGTGGGCCCTAACCCACAGGTCTTTTTCCAGGATCTTACCTGACTCTTCTTATTTTTCCGGAGTTATTTTCAAATTATTTTCCAAGTTTGACGTAAGAATGAATTATCATCAGTCAGATGGTTTCTCCAAGATCTTATAATTCTTTTCATCGTTGGCTCAACCTTTTCTATTCTTCATTCTGGAGTGCCTCAACAATTCTTGGTGGTGCTTCTCATCATCATTATCAACATTTGAAGACCGAAGAAGAGTTTCCCTCCATATCTTGCTCCATTCTCTTCAAGATTCGGGATTCTAGCTTGCTGCCATCCTCTCATAATTGTTTTTTTGATTGTGAGAATTATTTTCATCCATCCAGAGCAATTCAAGTGTCTTTCCAGTTTGATTCTCCGAAGGCCATCATCTCAGATTTATTCATTCTTAGATTTCAACTGTTGTTCTCCAAATCTTACCGGTGCATCATTCAAATATTCTCTAATCGGTTCGTGATCTATTCATTTCACTTGTATCTAAATTCTCTCAAGCATATTCGTTCATTTGCAAATTCTTCCCGGTGTTTCTTTATATTTTCTTCGTTCATTTTGAATTCTATCGGTGCCTCTTCTAAGATTCTTCCTCCTTTGTTATAATATCAATTGACTCCTTATTTCCAATCCTACCGGTGGTTCGTTGAAGACCTTCTCAAGTTTGCGTTATATCTCACTTAATTCGTTCTACGAGAATAAGTAGTATGCCAAATCTGTTTGCTCGTCATCAATTAAATTGATGAAGGATACGCATAATGTAATTCTTATTCTTGTTTCATCAAGTGAATTATATTCCTTATTCCGGAGGCTCATCAAATTCTCAGTTTCTATTGTTTCATCTTTTCTTTTCCCAGAGTTCCAAGTTTTCTCGGTTATATCATCGTGAAAATCCATCTATTCATTACAAGTCTTCGCCGTGTGTTTTCAACTTCTCTTTCATTTCGATTGATCATTCTTTTGTTACCGGAGTTCTTCATGGAGGTTCTACACGATTGTTCATCAAATATTTAATTCCTTTTCGAAGTGTTCATTGAGATTCTTTTCAGAGGAGCTCAAGCTTTCTTCATCTTGCAATCCGGAGTGCAATTCTTTCTACCGTATCATTGGAGGTGGTATTATGTCATTCTTGATAATTTGAGTTCATGTTTCATGATTCACATGTTGTCAAGAATGAGATATTTTAAATCCATCAACCTCTTCGTTGGAGTTATCTTGGGTTATGTTTCACCTAAAGCTTTCCCTAAGGATTTTGCTATTGTGAGGCGTATAATGGACCCAAGTTCTTCATTTATCCTCCCGGAGAAATAAGTTTCTCGTCTTCTTGTTCATGTCAATCCAATCTATTGTTTCCGTTTGTGGCAGAATTTCACCTCATAATTTTGAGATGTCTTCCATAAGCCCACAACAAGCTTACTCTTTTCGTTGTTGTTTTTCCAACAACTCCGTTCGACCCTTATCCTAAGGATGCCTTTTTCAAGCTCATTTGTGGCATTAGTTGACCTTTTCTTCTCCATCCTTTCAATGATCTATTTTTTCTTTCTTCTTACAGAGGCATTGTGATGTTTCGCTTTTCTCTCACATTCTCGAGTTGTGAGGATCAAGTTCTTTTTCATGCTTATCCATTTAACCGGAGTGTTGTGCCCTCTGCTCAAGTTCTGTTCATCTTATGAAATTTCACATCTCGTTTCAACCGGAGTGCTTGCATGTACTTCTTATCCATTGCACCCTTTTCTGATGTCTTTCAACCTACAAAGTTCTAGTGATGTTCATTGTTCCTTTTTTCTAACGGAGTGTCTTCAACTTCGTTCATCTTCGTTGTATACTTTCTTTCAATTTGTTCAACCTCTCAAGGTTCTTTGTTTTCAGTCGTTTGCCAAAGAAGCAACTTAGTTTTTACCTATTATCTCCCTCTTCCATTTTCCCTCCGGTGCCATCCTAGATCTTGGGACGAGATTCTCTCATAGTGGTGGAGTGTTGTAACGCCGCAAGACCGGAGCTTCACATGCCTTCCATGTTTTCCGAGTTTTCGTCGGGTGATTTGTTTTGTCTGTTGCATCCATCTTTGCATCATGTACATTGCATCATTCATCATGCCATCATGTCATTAATCTTTGGCAACTCAACTAAATAAATGGTATGGATCTTTGATCCATTTAAACTGAGGGAATTCACATGGTGAAATTCTCTTTATAACATATAAAAGTCTCCTACTATTATTAGGGAGCTATATTATAAATATTTCTTTAATTTGAAATTCACCATCACACACTTGCAAATAATCACATGCCTTTTTCCCGCTTCAAGTTTGGTCCTCAAACCTTTCCCAATAATTCTTTTCCATTTTACCGGAGCTCCTCCAAAAATTTGAACATTTTTGGACCTTCCTTTTACCAAGTCCCAATTCAAACCCATTTGAATTAAATTCAAATGAGTTTGAATTTATATCTTTCAATCTTGCCGTTTCTAATTTTCTTGGGTCAAACTTATTTTTGAGAGTCCAAGAAAAATTAACCGCATGTCCAAATTCCTCTTCCAACCTTCTCTTCTCTCTTTTTTCCCTTTCTTCTACTTCTTTGTTTTTTTAAAAGAAAGAGGAGAGAGAAGGGAGCTAGCTGGGCCTCCCCTGCTGCGCCAGCCACAACCTGTAGCTAGGCCGGCCAATTCGGTCCAAGGCCAAGGCCCAGTCTTTCCCCATCAATTCCCTAAGCCCACCTAACCTAACCCAACCCTAGACACCAGGGAGCCGACTCCCTCTCCCTCTCGTCCTCATCCAGCACCGCCTCCCACCTCGTCTTCCCTTCCGCTCGATCGCCCCTCCTCTCTCTTCGATCTCCTAGCACTGATCTCCCTCTCGATCTCCCTCCAGCGCACGCCCCGTGCCCGATCCCATCTTCCTCTATCCTCTCGTCCAGTTCTCACGAGCGCCGCCCAGGCCTCGCCTGATCCCCTGTTGCGGCCTCTTCAAGCGACCATGACGCCCCGTCGGGCGGCGAGCCACCGCTGCCGTTGGCACCCGCTGCCCTACCGCACCGGAGTCTCCTCGTGCGCCTCCCTGCTTCGTCCGGCCGCCGCACCGCCAAGATCCTCCAGCGCTCCTCTCCTTCGACCTCGGATTTCGCGTCCCATGGCCACGAGCACCACCAGCAGCAGTTTCAAGCCATCCCTGTCGCCGGTCTTCCTCCTCGACGTTGTCGCCTCAAGCCTCCCCATGCCTCGCGAGACCAACGTGCCAAGTTCCCGCCGGTGCCGCTGCTGCTGCAAGTTCCGTGGCCGTTGCTCCTGCATCGCGCCAAGTCCCTGCATCACACCCTGTTGCAGTGGACGCCAAGTCCAACGGTCACCGAGCATGGAACTCGCCAAGTACCACCAAGTTCCTGATGGATTCGCCAAGTCTCCAGCGAGACCCGTTTTCGTCAAGTTCGACTACATGGCTATGACCTCGGAGTTGGACCGCAAGTGCCAAGTACCCCACCGGCAAAACCACACGGATGACCGAACGAGTACCGAACGAATCGACAGACCAACGAGAACGACTTCGTGGACCGACGAGTACCACGGCGACCATTGTTCGCCAAGTAGCCCTCGGATCCATCAAGCCCGACTACCTTCGTGTGTACCACTACCGTCGCCCCGAAGACGTTGGAGTCATCAGGTACCTCTCCGAACGAACGTGAACGACTACCGTCGCAAGAACGGGACCGGAAACTCCAAAGACCACAAGTACCACGACACCGATGACATGAACGTCTACGGAAACTCGTGCAATGATAAACATGTACCACTACCACCGCCGAGATCGCGAGAACCTCTACCGTCGACCCTAGAGCGTGCAAGAACGACTACTTCCACTACCGCCGTCGAGAGAACGTCTACTTCCTCTACTTTGCACCGAACGAGAACTGTCCCGCTTGCATGCTTCGAAGGTATAACCTCAAGACGACGTCCGTGAACGAATGCTTGCGATGTATGAGATGCTCGTGTTTGCACCGTGTCCAAAGTGTCACTCATTTCCTTGTCACCAACTCGTGGGACACCCGGAATCTGGGAGCACCCCACCATCTTTTGCACGCATCCGCACACTTCCCCTTTGCATCGGTATCTCAATCAAGTACCGGAACCGGAACGTTGCCGTGGCACCATTATTATTATCGTTGCTGTGGCACCCCTTTTCATTTCCTCCACGATGAGAAAATGCTTCATAATGCTCTTATCAACTTTTAATAAAAATTGCATAAAACTTGTTCATGTCATCCGCATCATGATAACAACAATTAAAATGTTTAAATTGTTGTTGCAATAAATTACTAAGGCATATGGGGATTTACCGGATTCGTTATTTGTTATATCTGGCCCCATTTAAATTTTTTAGATAGTATAGTTTTGTTATGCTTCACTTCTTGCCATGTTAACCAACATTTAAATTTGTTGAGTACCTAACTAGGAGAGAACTAAATAATTAATGTGGTGTTCCGTCAATATGCAACTCGTTGCATATTGAGCTCCACTTAATTTGTAGGATTGTTTGTGCTCTTTGCCATGCCATGCCTCTTTAATCCAGACATGCATCATACTTGGTTGTGCATCATGCCATGTTTATGTGTTGGTTGTTTACTATGTTGTTTGCTTCTTTCCGGTGTTACTTCTTTGGGTTGGTTCCGATAACGTCGCGTTTGTGAGGATTCGTTCGACTACGTCCGTTTATCTTCTTCATGGACTTGTTCTTCTTCCTTGCGGGATCTCAGGCAAGATGACCATACCCTCGAAATCACTTCTATCTTTGCTTGCTTAGTTGCTCGCTCTTTTGCTATGCCTATGCTGCGATACCTACCACTTGCTTATCATGCCTCCCATATTGTTAAGCCAAGCCTCTAACCACCTTGTCCTAGCAAACTATTGTTTGGCTATGTTACCGCTTGCTCAACCCCTCTTATAGCGTTGTTAGTTGCAGGTGAAGATTGGAGTTTGTTCCTTGTTGGAACATGGATATTTTGTTGGGATATCACAATATCTCTTATTTAATTAATGTATCTATATACTTGGTAAAGGGTGGAAGGCTCGGCCTTATGCCTGGTGTTTTGTTTCACTCTTGCTGCCCTAGTTTCCGTCATACCGGTGTTATGTTCCTTGATTTTGCGTTCCTTACACGGTTGGGTTATAATGGGAACCCCTTGACAGTTCACCTTGAATAAAACTCCTCCAGCAAGGCCCAACATTGGTTTTACCATTTGCCACCTAGCCTTTTCTTTCCCTTGGGTCAGCCGACTCAAGGGTCATCTTTATTTAACCCCCTCGGGCTAGTGCTTCTCTAAGTGTTGGTCCAACTGAGCGATGACCGGAGCTACCAGGGGCAACTCTGGGCTGGCCTACCCGACGTCTGGCTCATCCGGTGTGCCCTGAGAACGAGATGTGTGCAGTTCCTATCAGGATTTGTCGGCACATCTGGGTGGCTTTGCTGGTCTTGTTTTACCATTGTTGAAATGTCTTGTAACCGGGATTCCGAGCCTGATCGGGTCTTCTACGGAGAAGGAATATCCTTCGTTGACCGTGAGAGCTTGTGATGGGCTAAGTTGGGACACCCCTGCAGGGATTTGAACTTTCGAAAGCCGTGCCCGTGGTTATGGGCAGATGGGAATTTGTTAATGTCCGGTTGTAGAAAACCTGAAACTTATCTTATTTAAAATGCATCAACTGCGTGTGTTGCCGTGATGGTCCCTTTCCGGCGGAGTCCGGGAAGTGAACACGGTGTTGGAGTTATGCTTGACGTAAGTAGTCTTGGATTACTTCTTGATCATAGTTTCTCGACCGTGCCTTGCCTTCTCTTCTCGCTCTCATTTGCGTATGTTAGCCACCATATATGCTAGTGCTTGCTGCAGCTCCACCTCATACCTTTTACCCTTCCCATAAGCTTAAATAGTCTTGATCGCGAGGGTGTGAGATTGCTGAGTCCCCGTGACTCACAGTTACTTCCAAAACCAATATGCAGGTGCCGATGAAACCATGCAGGTGACGCGGCCAAGCTCAAGGAGGATCTCGAAGAAGATTGTGTTCGTTTGTTGTTTCCGTTTCCAGTTGATCAGTAGTAGAGCCCAGTCGGGGTGATCAGGGATCTGTGTAGCTTTTGGGGTAGTCTTCTTTTATTTTGGTTCCTTAGTCGGACCTTGTGTTGTATCTGGATGATGTAATGCTTTATTCATGTATTGTGTGCCAACTATGTATCTCTTTCCCTTATGCGATTGTAAGCCAACTATGTATCTCTTTCCCTTATGTATTACATGGGTTGTGTGAAGATTACCTCACTTGCGACATTGCTTACAATGCGGTTATGCCTCTAAGTCGTGCTTCGACATGTGGGAGATATAGCCGCATCGTGGGCGTTACATCACCCACCATCTTCCAGTCCAGGGGCAAGTTGTCCCCACACCGAAGCCCAACGAGAGGGTGGTATTCATCCCTCATTTCCTCCGCGGGCTAGGGTTTCCACTCCACCCTTTCATCTGCGGGCTGATGTTCTACTACGGGATAGACTTCCACGACCTATCCCCGAACTCCTTCCTCAATATCTCGGTGTTCATCATCATGTGTGAGGCCTTCAATGTCTTCTGGCCAAAAGGCACTTTCGTGGAGACCATCAAGGAATGGCAGAAACAATGGTTCTACATCACAGAACCCCGCGATGCCACCTGGACCGCGGCTGTCGAATTCAACTCTGGCGCTCCCATGCGACTCACCTCCTGGGTTGATAAGAGCCCAAAATGGTGTTCGTCAAACGAGCTGATAACGCTGATAACGTGCATCCAAACTACGGTGGACAAAGACATCAAGCTCGTCGACATAATCCAAGTGATGCTGGTGCGCCGGATCCTCCCCTACTAGAGACGAAGCCGCCCTCTATGGAAGTTTAATCCGAAGAAGCACCATACCCTGAAGAGGCTCTTCGAAACCACTCACGAAGATGCCTGGAGGTTGCTTTTCAAGAGCAACGAAACACCGCCGGCCATGGATTTGGACCACGGGCATGACATCAACCACCTCGCCAATGAGGTATATTATTCTTACTGCATCCCTTACTTGATTGTTTCAAGGATGATGTCTAAGCTTTTGTCATCATCGATTCTTCAGGATTGGATGGAGAGGGCGAAGCGGATCCAATGTCCGGCTCCACTGCCTGAAGAACCAGTCTTCCCATGTTTAGCGAAGATGCTGGTGCCAGCGCCCTACAAGGCACCGGAGAAGAAGGCCACAAGGAAGGCCAAGAGGGTCCGGAGTGGCGCCCGCCGCAAGGGCGCTTCAGACGCGATGTCCGAAGACAATGCCCGCTCCTCCGCCGCCGAAGACGACGATGATGAAGAGGAGGAGAACAACCCTCCCCTGATGAGGGGAGGAAGAAGAGGGCGGCTTTGGTGAATCTGGAGGCAGAGACGTCCAAGAAAGGGAAAAGCTCCCTTGTGGATAACACCGCGTGGGACATCGACAACAGTCCAGAGAGACGCCCCCGCACTAAGCCTCGTACCGCATCATTAGTGCTAAAACCCATATCCACCCATAAACCAAGTCTTTCCTTTTTGTTGTATTGATATAATTAGTTATGCTATTGCAGTCCCGCCCACTACAGCTCCCAGCGATCCTCATCACGAGGTTCGCTGGACTCAAAGGCGATGGCCCGCGATTCACCGCCGGCCGCTCACTCCCCCAAGGCCAAGGATGATGCAGAGGTGCTGCCCCGAAGGACTGTTCTAGGCGGGGGAGAGGCTCAGGAGGCGCCAGAAGGTGAAACCCCCGTCGCCGGACAACAGGGGGAGTCAATCCCCATGGAGACTAGAGGGGAGGGTCGTATTCTGTTCGGCCCTCAGCCGGACTCGATTCTGGAGTCCGATGCGGCTCCAGAATCCGGCATGCAGCCTCCTTCGAAAGAAGGGGGATGCCTGTTCCCCCGGTGACCCCTGTCCAACCAGGGGCACCGGATAATCTGCTGGAAGGGCTGCGAGGCGCTTCCATTGTGGATGAGCACCGTGTCCTTATGGGCACGGTAATTGAAAGGGTTCAGTCTGCCAAGAGTGGACTAACCGAAGCCTGCAGCAGCCTGTTAACAGGTTTTGAGGTAAGCGGTGCAAAAAAGGAGAAAATCCCAATATAGATAGTAGCCCCTGAGACACTATCAGGTGTTCGGAAAGAAAAAACTGGACAGAGGATCAATCTCCTATTGCAGGAAACTAACTAAATTTGTCTGAAATGTATGCACAGGCGTCGCTGTTGGCCGTGGCCTCGCATACTGCCGAAGTCTCCAGACTGAATCAGAAACTTGTGGAGGCCAAGGAGGAGCTCGGCTAGGTGAAGAGGCAGCTCCAGGAAAAACAAGGTCGAAGCCGAGGGGAAGGCAGTCAGAGAGCAGGCCGCTCGAAAGAAGCTCAAAGCCCGGGTCAACGAGGTCCAAGAGGAGCTCGAGGATGTGGTGAAGAAGTGTGAGGCCTTGGAGCGTGATGCGTCGGTTCAAGAGACCGAAGTCGCCAAGGCTCATCAGAGTTTGGAGGCAGCTCGGAATGAGGCCCAGGGCGCCCTCTAGGAGATCTAGAAGGCCAGGAAGATCGCGGCGGGTAAGGCATTCAATATGCAAAGCAAGAATGTGAAGATGAAATATCTTTTACTAACCCGGATTCGGAGTTCTCCAGGGGCTTTTACTGATCTGCCATGCAGTGTGGCTGACGCCGCAGAGTCCTTCCGAGCCAAAGAAGGGAGCTCCTCGGAGAAGCTGTTCTGGTCGCAATATCTCGCGCCAGAACATCCGGTGCCCTTCAGCGGTCAGCTAAAACAGCTGGTTGAGCTGCATAGGGTGGCCGAACTTTCCATGAAGGATTTAATAATCTGGTTGTGGCCAACCGGAGCTATACACGGCAGTTACTCCGGCCTCGTGAAGCGACTGGTGGATGCCTGTCCTCGGCTGGATGTCGTCAAGCAATCCGTCTGCATCGAGGGCGCATGTTTGGCCTTCTCCTATTGCAAGGTCTGGTGGGCGAAGCTGGACGCTGTCAAATTAGCGACCGAGGGGCCGCCGAAGGGCAAGGAGCACCGCACACCCGAGCGATACTTCGGCGATGTCTTGGAGGTGTCCCGCATTGTTGAGGATCATTGTGCGAACAAAACTATCTTTGAATGAATGTATTGGAGTTCCCTCTACCTTGTATGATAAAACAAAGTGATTGTGCAATATAATGCTAGTTATGTTTTTAAATTTTTACTTCCTGTGCGGCCGTGTTGTATGAAATCTGAGGGTTAACCAGTCGTCGGCTTCTGCCCCCATGTAGGTAGTACAGGGGTGTTCGGGATGGAATCTAAACAATCCTGATACAATTAGATGGTCCTTGAAGGAGTTGTTTTGCGCAACGAACCAGGAAACCAGACTATGTGACTGTAAAGCCCTCACTTAGCCATAGGAGTTCGACAATAAAACAAGGACGCAACCCCTAGTTTCTGAACTAGAGTGATATAAGCGTCTGATCAGGAAGTACCGATCCTTCACGCAACACGGAAGAAATCTCCAACGATTTGCAACCTCCGAACAGCTGACCGGCTCTCGCTGCATCATGACAGTCAGTTTTCGGCTTTCTCTACTGAGGTGCTCCTTTGGATAAAGCAGGGCACAATCGCAGTAGTTCTCCCTTTACTACCTTAGACGATATAGCGGAACGTAAGGTAGCAAGCACAGGAGACGGGCAACCCAACTATTGACCAAAGACATGATTCAGAGCGAATGCATATAATGCTAAATTCGGGGTGCTGAACTATACTTATAAAAAGTGTTCGAACTTTTGTTGCCGTAGTGTGGGGTGCTATGAAGCCCCTGGCAAACATCAAATGTACCAAAGTGTACGGGTGCTAATTGATAAAGTTACCAGAAAAGACAAAACTGAAAAAGAAGAACAAGTGATAAGCTAGGGCCGTAAAATTTGAGCCGCAAACTATTCTTATTATAATTTCATTTGTCTATTAAAGTGCGTTTATAAAAGTAATGCAATAAGCACGAGGCTAGTTACTATGCCTTGAACAACGGAGAGATGCATGTGGGTCCTCAAAAATAGGTAGAGTGATCGTTAATGAAACCACCTAGAGGAGTCCCCCATATGGCTGTGCTTCTTGCCGCCTTGGTGCGTTTGTCCTTCAAGAGGACCGATGACCAGACCACCAGATGGGGCATGTGGGACTGAGACTTGAAAAGGAGGCAAGTAAAAGTAAAAGTATGTGTGTATCCGATGTCGGTTGAGCCATACTATGGACCACAAGCTTGCTATGCCTCCGTCGATGCCCATGGGATTTTGAGTGCGTAGTTATGTACGCGCGGCACGAATGCCACCACTTGATCGGGACTGAGACGGAGGCCGGATTGCTAGTTGAGCTCCTGACGAGCTGAGCTCTCCTGTTGCAGAGTAGTTAGGACCCCCTTAACGATGTACGTGGGCTTGGCAGCCGAATTAAGGTTCTGCTTGAGAAGGCTGCTCTGCACTTCTGCTGCTAAGACAGCTGTGTGCTCTTCTGTACGGAGGGAGCGTTCTGTATTTCCATTAACCGTTATGACACCGCGTGGACCGGGCATCTTGAGCTTGATATAAGCATAGTGTGGTACTACGTTGAATCGAGCAAACGTAGTTCGTCCGAGCAGTGCGTGATAGCCGCTGCGGAAGGGGATGATATCGAAGATTAAATCCTCACTTCAGAAGTTGTCCGAAGATCCGAAGACAACCTCTAGTGTAATTGAGCCCGTATAGCGGGCCTCTACACCTAGTATGACTCCTTTGACGGTAGTCCTGGTGGGCTTGATCCGTGATGGGTTAATGCCCATTTTCGTGCCGTATCCCGATAGAGCAGATTGAGGCTGCTACCTCCGTCCATAAGGACACGAGTCAGGTGAAACCCATCAATTATTGGGTCTAGGATCAGTGCGGCCGAGCCACCGTGACAGATACTGGTCGGATGATCCCGATGATCAAAAGTGATCAGGCATGACGACCATGGATTAAATTTTGGGGCGACTCGCTCTATCGTGTAGACGTCCCTGAGCACACGCTTGCGCTCCCTCTTGGGGATGTGGGTAGCGTATATCATGTTCACCGTTTTGACCTGAGGGGGAAACTTTTTCTGTCCCCCTGTGGTCGGTTGCCAGGGCTCTTCATCATCTTCCTCGCTTTGCGATCCCTTTTCCCCGTTCTCGGCGTTTAATTTGCCGGCTTGTTTAAAAACCCAACAATCTCTATTTGTATGATTGGGTGGTTTGTCCGGGGTGCCATGAATCTGGCACAGACGATCAAGTATATGGTCCAAGCTGGATGGGCCTAAATTGTTCTTTTAGAACGGCTTCTTCCACTGACCGGTCTTAGAGCCACTGAATCCATCATTGACCGCCGTATCCTCAGTGTTGTCACTATTGTTTCAACGCTTGTATTTGTTGCGTCGAGACTTGTCTTTGTTATTTTTAACTTCAGGGGTGCCGGCATCGCTTGCATTGTTTTTACTACGGGCCAACCAACTGTCCTCGCCTGCACAAAAGCGGGTCATGAGTGCCGTGAGGGCCGCCATGGATTTTGGCTTTTCTTGGCCGAGGTGGCTAGCGAGCCATTCGTCGCGGATGCTGTGTTTGAAGGCTGCTAGGGCTTCGGCATCTGGACAATCAACGATTTGGTTCTTTTTAGTTAAGAACCTAGTCCAGAATTTCCTAGCAGACTCTCCGGGCTGCTGAACTATATGGCTTAAGTCATCAGCGTCCGGAGGTCGAACATATGTACCTTGGAAGTTATCGAGGAAGGCCTCTTCCAAGTCCTCCCAGCTGCCAATAGAATTTTCAGGCAGACTGTTGAGCCAATGCCGAGATGGCCCCTTGAGTTTTAAAGGGATGTATTTGATGGCGTGGAGGTCATCGTCGCGGGCCATATGAATGTGGAGAATGAAGTCTTCGATCCACACCGCGGGGTCCGTGGTTCCATCGTATGATTCTATATTCACGGGTTTGAACCCTTCTGGGAATTCATGATCCATGACTTCATCAGTGAAGCAATGAGGGTGTGCGGCGCCTCTATATTGGGCCGTATCGCGATGTAGCTTTGATGGAGTCCGTCTGCGGTTTTCAGCCCGCGCATGACTAAGTTTGTCATGTCTGAATAGGTGGTCGTCGTCGCGTGTCGAGGCACGTCCTCGTGATCCGTAGATTGATCTAGTATGTCCTGCTTTATTGTTCTAGTTTTGCCGGAGGTCATATGTATGTCCGTGGGCTAATTTACCTTTACCTGTGCGATGAGGCGGGGCGGGCTAGTGTCCGGCGTGAGTTGTCGTTTTGTCCCGACCACGTAGTGGTCGATCAGCCGCATTGTACGATGGTGGTATGTGTTCCAGCGCCTCCTCGTCAAACTAAGGTAGCAATTTGCGCTTTGGGTAGCTTTTAGTTGGGCGCTTGAGGCCATATTCTTCGGCTCCTAGGACATCGGTCCACTTATCATTGAGCAGATCTTGATCAGCTTGAAGCTGCTGCTGCTTCTTTTGTAGGCTCCTTGCAGTGGCTATTAGCTGGCGCTTGAAGCGCTCCTGCTCAAGAGGTTCCTTAGGCATGATGAAATCGTCGGTGCCGAGGCTCACCTCATCCTCGGAGAGCGAAAGATAACTTCCATCCTCTGAGTCTTCGTGTGTGGCCTATTTACCAGGTCTAGCCTGCCCGTCTTCCCGTTCATCTTGTTCATTAGCTGTTTCAACGGTGTCTTCGTTGTCTTCGGCACCTTCTGGAGTGTTATCTTCTCCTGTGCCGGTGTTGCCGTCTTTACTGCGACGTGACTTAGAGCGGCGCCGCTGACGCCGGTGTTTCAATTGTATCTCAGGAGGTTTATCCTCAACCGGGTCTTCTTTGTCATCGCCTCTATTCTCCTTTGGTGCATCCACCATGTACACATCATACGAGGAAGTAGCCGTCCAGCGTCCCGTGAATAGTGGGTCCTGGGCCTCTTCTTCTCCGGCATCATCGTCCATACCATTGATGTCATCGGAGCCGTAATCGAGCATGTCGGTTAGGTCTTCGACAATGGCTATAAAGTGGGTGGCGGGTGGGGAGCGAAATTCCCTCTCATCCGCTTCTAGTTCGAACCAGATATAGTTCGGCTATGAGTCCCTCGCCAAGGACATGTTCTTTAATGAGCTTAGCACGTCGCCCAAGGGTGAGTGCTGGAAGATTCTTGTGGCGCTGAACTCGAAGATCGATAAACGATCAAGTTCGGCATCCGTGGACTCACATGGTTTGGATCTTACACCCGAAGATGAGTCCGGGGTTCTGGTGACAAGAATGTTGTGTGAGTTTAAGTCCATGTGCGGCTCCAACGTCGGGGAATCTGTGGCCTCCGAGGTGGGGTTGAACCTCCATTCCTTAGATGGCGCAGTTACAGGAGCTATCTCCTGAATATGGTCCGATGACAGATTTAGGTCATGTTCAACGAGGTGACCAGGAGCGGTACCGCGGTCTCGAATGCAGCAAAGATATGATCTCCACGGATGTCCACGATGTAGTTGAAGCTCCCAAATCTAACATGATGGCTAGGGGCGTAGCTCTCGATCTGCTCCAGGTCGCCAAACGAGTTGGCCCGTAGTGTGAAGCCGCCGAACACGAAGATCTGTCCGGGGAGGAATGCTTCCCCTTGGACAACGTCACTATCGATGATTGAAGGGGCCATCAAACCTTTCATCAACGACACAACGGAACTCTCAATGAAAGCACCAATGTCGGTGTCAAAACCGGCGGATCTCGGGTAGGGGGTCCCAAACTGTGCGTCTAAGGTCGATGGTAACAGGAGACGGGTAACACGATGTTTACCCAGGTTCGGGCCCTCTCTATGGAGGTAATACCCTATGTCTTGCTTGGTTTATATTGATGAATACAAGTATTACAAGAGTTGATCTACCTCAAGATCATTATGGCTAAACCCTAGAGGTCTAGCTTGTATGGCTATGATAATCAATCTCTCCCTTCCGGACTAATCCTCTGGTTTATATAGGCCCCGGGGGGATCTAGGGTTACACAAGGTCGGTTACAAAGGGAGGAATCTACATATTTGGTCGCCAAGGCGAGTCCCATCCGGACACGGGTGCAGTCTTTGGTCTTCATATCTTCACAGCCCATCAGTCCGGCCCATGGTTAACAGGCCGGACGCCCGAGGACCCCTTAGTCCAGGACTCCCTCAGGGGGCTTCCAAGAGCCTCGTGCCATCACTTGCATTTTGGGTGGCACATAGGCCCCTGCCTCCATCGCATCTTCAAGCAGTTCCCTCGCGAGGTGAACGCGGCCCTCCCCAAGATCGAGGCAATGCGTCCGTACTGGTGGTCCAAGTACGTCATCACCTTCGACTCTACTAACCAGCTCATGTGTGCGACCACTGCCGGCACCCTCCCAATGCTTTGCTCGCCTACTATCAGCAACGTTCTCATCACCAAGACACTCATCGATGGCGGTCGTCGAGACATATGACAGGCTCCAGGTGCCGTACGACCAACTTCAGCCTACCAGACCTTTCTCAGGAGTGACCGATGGCTCCACCACCTGATAGGGCAAATCCGCCTCCCTGTCACCTTCGGCAAGCGCGACAACTACCGCACTGAGCTCATCGACTTCGATGTCGCCCACATTCACCTCCCGTACAACGCCATCCTTGGGTATCCGGCCCTGGCCAAGCTCATGGTGGAAACTCATCATGGCTACAATGTCCTCAAGATGCCAGGAAGCTGTGGCATCATCACGGTCGCCTGCAATGAGAAGGACGTGGTGTGCTCCCTCGAGCGTGCCTACCAGGCTGCGGTAGTCGAGAACTCAAATGACCTGGGCGCTACCTCCCCTCCTGAGGCCGTCCCCAAGAAAAAGAAGCAGCTACCGCGCCTACGACCTCAGGAGGATGGGGCACCCGACGGCCATGCTTCAGGCCCAGCGCCCACTGATGGGGCGCCTTCCTCTCTCCCATAGGAAGGCGCGCCCGACACCCCTCTCAGGCTGGGCTCAGGGGCTCTCTTCTTGAGGGCCTCTGACTTGGCCAGTGTCATGAGGGAGGTGTTCGGGCACCATGTGGAGGCGTGCTTCAACATGCACTTCCATGAGGAGAGCGCATGGCGGGAGGCGCCAAGCGCTCAGTAGTTCATCACCAAGGCTACCAAGGAACTTCAAGAGGCCAGAGCTATGCGGTGCGAGCATTGTCCCTCACCACCCGACGTGGCTCCCTCCCCTGGTGAGGGCAGCCAGATGTGCGCCTACGTCAACATCCCAGGGCTCAAAAGAGCCGCGTCTTAGGAGCTTTTCTGGCCATCCCACGTTGGCCGGTGCGAGGGCCCCCGTCACAACTATGTTCACATGCCTTTCGGTTTGCTGAACAGGGCTTCCACGCAGCAGTGCCACATGCGGGGCATCCTAGCGGCTTACGAGGCCAGGCACCAGGCGGTCCTATCGGAGATGGCGATGGATCCCCGCGAGCCCCCTAGGCCTCCAGAGCCTCGCGAGGTTCAGGACCTGGGTGACTCGTGCGGAGCGACTTCTGCAACACACGTCTTCAAGTACTCCAACACCTCTTCAGCAACGATGCAGGTGACACTTTTTGGTTTGTTTAGTTGGGGGCACCCCTCGGGCTGCATTATCCCCAGGACGTGTGGGTCCGTCCCTGCAGCATTTATCGTTCTTTGCATCTATCAGAACTAGTTTTACCCTTTCCATGAGTTGCTTTATGATTATCACCTGCTTGTCCGACGCTTCATCGCCATGAATGTCGTACACCCTTGCAAACCCGCCCACAACCGCCTCATGAAGTCATGATTAAGTACTGGCATGGCGTCTGTGCTCGGGTCCGTCCCTGTAGCGTCGCTAAACCCAAGTGGCCGAGCTCTGGCTCACGGGCCAGCTCCCATGCATGTCACCTCCCATGGTCCTTGGTGCCTTATTCTCGCATGAGCTAATCGGGGGTGGGTGAGTTAGGGCGCGCGACCCGGTGCCTCGCCGCCGCGGGTGCCGCACCGGTTCTATTTCTTCAGGATCTCCGCATGACAAGACTAGGCACGGCGTCTGTGCTCGTCTCCGTCCCTACAACGTAGACAAACCCAATGGGGTGAGCTCTGTCTGGTGGGCTGGCCCCGTTCACGTCACATCCTGGGGTTGTTGGTGTTTGGCCTTCTCATGTGATAACCTCAGGAGATTCACTCGGCGTAGGCTACATAACCATCTCGCAGGACCATCACAAGTGTTCTGAATCAAATTCAGGCGCAACCCGCCTTGAGGTAGGGCCTCATGAGTCTCGCGCTGGCTCATGGGTGCCCGTACACACCTCCTCTAGTCCTGTCATGCAAGCCACGTGTCAGGACTAGGCTTTACATGCCCTAGAGTCTCCCCTCAGAGGGAGCTCCCACCCACGTACCAGTGGAAGCTCCATGCTCCATGCTGGTGGACGACACTGTCGAGGAGCGGCTACGCCCGTGCAAGAGCGGTAGCACCATGCTCCGCGCTGGTGAATAAACAACTGAGGGCAGCCTAACGGCTGCATTAACCTCAGGAGAACCACTAGGCTCGCTGCTTAGCCTCACCGCACCGCTTTCCCCTCGAGAGAGTCGCGTGAGGGGGCTAGGCACGGGGGCTACTCGTAGGTCATGTCTGGCATACGCTACCTCGCCACGTCCCTTGGACCTGGTCTTCGCGCGCTCCTCTCGAGCGAGAGCTCGTCGAGGAAAGGTATGAAGGGTTGTTCGTCCGTCAAGGGGGACTCCTAGGCATCGCGACCCAGGAGCCTAACTAGTCACGTAGCCCCTCACCCCTTGGTCTCATCCTGGTGATCCAGATGCCCCAATGACGGCTGAGGTATGCGCGGGGCCGGGCCCTGCCGACGCAAAACGCTAAAACCTACACCCGCATCTCCTTCCTGAGGGCTGTTCGTACGTCAAGGGGGACTCTTGAGAATCGTGACTCAGGAGTCTCATTGGTCATGTAGATCCTCACCCCTTGGTCTCGTCCTGGTGATCCGGATGACCCAATGGCGGTTGAGGTATGCGCGGGGCCGGGCCCTGCCGACGCAGAACATTAAAGCAAACGGAAAGGAAATCATGGAACCCAAGCAAATTATTACAAAACATATTGTCTCTCAAATTTAAAGAAGAAGTTCTCACGCCTCCATGAGGCACGGTAAATGTTGCAGGGTTAAAGCAGGGGGAGGCGCCGCCTTCGAATCTCTTCTTCAGCCTTGGGCGCAGCCAACACTCGCCTGGGGAGGCCCGTCGTTGACAATGTCGCGGCTGTCCTTGCCGCTGGCCTCGGTCATGGGGTCGATGCATAGGAACTTATGCAACAGGGCCTCCACCTACTTCTTCACGGCCTCGGCGGCAGCGTCATGGAGCTCAGGATCCACAGGTTCGAGCAGCGCGCCAAGGTCGAAGATGGAGGTGGCTGAAGATGCGCATCGCGGCCGAGGTAAAAAGCGCGTGAGCCTCTCCTTCCACCATGGGGCCCACTCCAACGATGATGCCCTCGAGCGCCGTGGCAAGCTTGGGGAGCAGCCCGGTAGGGCCTTCCTCAGGAGTCGCTTGCGGCTTCTTGTACCCCTCCCCGTAAAGGTCGTGCAGTGCCTTGCGGGACCTCAGCTCGAGGGAGACGAAGGCGTCGCGTCCCGTGGTGGCTGCCTTCTCAGCCGTGGCCATGGATTTCTCCTTGGCCTCCAGCCGGGCCTTCTCTTCGAAGACGAGCTTGGTGTGGGACGCCTAGGCCATTTCCGTCTCTTCCTTCAGCTTCTCCAGGCGGCTCCGCTCCATAGCCTGTTCCTGGGCTCCCTGCTCTAGTTCGGTGTTGTGGTTGGCGAGCACGGCATCCCGGGCCTTCAGCTCTTCCTCTTACACCTCGAGCTGACCGGCGCAGGCGGCCTGCTCGTCACGGAGGGCCTTCAGCTCGGCGTCCGCCATGCGGCAGCGCTTCTCGGCGGTCGCTGCGTCGGCCAACGCCATGTCGCCAGTAGCCGCAGCCACACTGGCCACCTTCCGGCCCTCCTCGGCGGCGGCCTCGGGCTGGCCCCAGGCTGCCCTGACAGACGAGTCGGCCTGGAGCCACCCTGAGACTAGCCCTAGACGCCCTGTCGCCATGTGTCGGTCGGCGCCTCGAAGATCAGCCCAGAGCCGGTCCAACACGAAGAAGGCATCCTCCAGAGCGGTGGGCATGGCAGAAGAACCATGGTCTGCCAGTGTGACGGCTTGGGAAGGAGGTGGCACCAGCGCCAGGGCTGGTGAGGCAACGACAGCAAGGACAGCCGGGGGCTCCGGAGCCTTCGGACCACCAGCAGGTGCGCCGAGGATGGGCGCCTTCGGAGTCAGGTTAGCCGCAGAGGTGGTCTTCTCCTGAGGCTGGGCTCCCGAGCCTCGTGAGACTAGCTCCATCGTAGGAGGACGCGAGGCGGCCTCCTTTTCTCGCGCCGGAGTCGTCACAGCCGCGGCAAGCCGCTTGGCCTTGGAGGCCCTGGCCTCCTCCTTCTTCCTCTTTGCCGCCAACATCGTACTACGCCAGGAGCAGGAAGCAAAGACAAGCTAAAGCACTTACTCGTCCTCGGCGATGGGTGACCTATTCCTAACTAGGAGTGCGGCGACCCCCAAGCTTCCTAGGCACAAGCCCCGCCGCGCTCCCAGGAGCAGACGATCGCACGGCGGTCGGCACTGCGACGGTGGCGGCAGACGAGAAGGTGGAGGCGTTGCCCCGGGGAAGCGTCACCATCCCGTCCTTCTTCAGGGTCCCCCGCTTCAGTCTCCTTAGGGGGGGTGCTTCGGGACCTCATGGCAACCCAGACGGAGCGCGGTGACCCCTCGACCAGGTACTCGTCAGCGTCGTCGTCATCAGAGAGGACGCGGAGGAGCTCGCTCTGCCATGGTGGAGAGGTCTCCCCGCCCCCTCCAGGGTCACCTCCGAGTCCCCCTCCTCCTCCTCCTCGGAGTGCTCGCCAGAGGACACCGACACCGGAGAGCTAGTGGGCTGGGAAGGCTTGGGCGGCACGAGCCCTCACTCGTTGAAGACATGCATTGCAGCGGCCACTTTTTCCCCGTCGTCGCGGCGGCAAAGCGGGAGATAGGGTTCTGGGAGGCCGCATGGGTCCTTCTCGAGCAAGGTGCGCATGGCCTTGCTCAGCTCCTCATCAGACAGGTCGTCCGGGCGCAGCCAGAGCTCGTCCTCCGCGCCCTTGAGGCTCCATAGAGGGTGCGAGCGCGCGTGGAGGGGCGCCAGGCGTTGCGTCATTAATTCCCTAACAAGCATGGCCCCTCTTAGGTTTCTCGGCTATAGGTCAGCCGTCATCTTCTCCAACAGCAACTCCACCCGGGGGTCGGTGAACTTCTTGTGAGCCCACTAGTCCAACTTCATCGGAACTGTGGTCGGCAGCTCTAGCCGAGCGTGGGAGCGCTTGGCGTCCATGAAGATCCACTTATGCCGGAAGTCCTCCACCTTCTTCCGGCCTTCGAGATCGTGTTGCTGCCATAAGATGGAATGAAGTAGACGCACTCGGAGCACAGGGTGCCACCCATCTGGAGGTAGAAGAAGTGGCGGAACAACGCAACAGATGGCGCCACCCCCACAAATGGCTCGCAGTAGAAGGCGAAGATCGACCAGAGGGGGATGGAGTTGGGATGAAGATGAAGGGCACATATCTGATAATGGTTGAGAATGGCAAGGAAGAAGGTGGAGAAGGGGGGGACGAGCCCAACAAAGACGATGTGTAGGAAGAAGGGGTAGAAGGTCTCCCTCAAGGTTTCCGGATTGGCTGACCAACCCAGAGTACCGTCTACCCTCCCTCATTGGCGCTGCTCGCCATCAGCGAGAGCATGGTGACAAGGTGCTTCTCCCAGTGATGGTGGATGCACTGAGGGCCGGCTCGAACGAGGGGGCCAAGTGTGCGGAAGGAGCGGCAGGCTTCGCTTTTCCGGTTGCCAACGGAGGAAAGTCTGGGGAGAGGTTGGCAGATCTGGAGGTGCTCTGAGCACGAGAGAAGGGGATGTGAAGCAAGATGAAGGGAAGGAAATGAATGCTTAGCTGTAGGCGCTAGCCTTTTTGTCAGCCCAAGACGGTTGTCGAGGCTGCGTGGAGAAGCGGAGACGCCCATGTCCCATCAAGCGCCACACGTTGACTATGGCCGCAAGCGGTTCGGGCCCGCAACACTCAAACCTTGCCCCTTAGCTTCGCCTCGAAGCCAAGTCCGAGCGCGCCTTGGGCCCAGGGGCTACTGTCGGCATTCTGGGAATGGGGGTACCCAGACTTGCCTGCCTGCGGCCCAAGGCATGGCTCTGTCGACGGCCTGGTACGACCCACCTTCAACATCAACAACACAAGACCCTTGCGAGGGACCAAGCCTTGCAAGGCAGATGATGCCAAGACCTACAGAAGGAGGGGCCTCCTTAGGCTGGCTCCTGAGGAGCGGATATTTCTATGCAAGCCCTCACCTCGTGAGGTTCAGATGACACAAGGCATGACAACCAAGGCTAGGCGTGCGCCAGCGGGCGTAATACAACCGGTTTCCTCTTTGGTGCTAAAGAGGCAAGCACATGCACGGAGTCCTTAAGTGATGTCATCTTAACATCACACATATCATTATCAAGCGGCATCAACTTGCACAAGGCGAGGCTTCCGTCGTCCCAGCGCCAGCGAACAGGGTCATGGCATAGAAGATAGGGAGATCAAACCGCTCCTGAACCCTTGGGTTCTTTGTAATATGTTATTTTTTGAGTCAAAAATGGTCTTGAACGAACCTGCCATGCTAGCCGAGGTGATGATGTCGCACCGATCAATGAGTTCCTCCACCATGTCATCTTTCAGATTGGGGCAAGAATAACGGGGTCATTTCCGGCCTGTTCCCTCCATGGAGAAGACGATCGAACAATGGCAGAAGGAAGGTTGAAGGCAAATGTGTTGGGGAACGTACCATGCAATGTCAAAAATTTTCCTACGATCACGCAAGATCTATCTAGGAGATGCATAACAACGAGAGGGGGATAGTGTGTCCACGTACCCTCGTAGACCGAAAGCGGAAGCGTTAGGTTAACGCAGTTGATGTAGCCGAATGTCTTCACGATCCAACTGATCTAGCACTGAACGTACGACACCTTTGAGTTTATCACACGTTCAGCTCAATGACGTCCCTCGAACTCTTGATCCAGCAGAGGGTTGAGGGAAAGTTCCGTCAGCATGGTGGCATGGTAACAGTGATAGTGATGTGATCCGTGCAGAGCTTCGCCTAAGCACTACGACGCTATGACCGGAGGAGTAAACTTTGGAGAGGGCCACCACACACTGCTAAGAGAACAATTGAGATGCCTTTGAGGTGCCCCCCGTATATAAAGCAGTGGAGGAGGTGGCGGCTAGCCTAGAGGGGGCTCACCAAGGGGGGAGTCCTACTAGGACTCCTAGTCCTAGTAGGATTCGCCCCCCCTTTTCCTTTCTTTACCGGAGGGAAAAGGAAGGAGAGGGACAGGGAGAGGGAGAGGGGGCCGTCGCCCCCTCCCCTAGTCCAACTCGGACTGCAATGGGGGGGGGGCACCCCTTGCGGCCCTCCTCTCTCTGCGCTAAGGCCCATGTAGGCCCATTAATTCCCCTGGGGGGTTCCAATAACCCCTCGGTACTCCAGTAAAATACCCGAATCACTCGGAACCATTCCGATGTCTGAATACTACATTCCAATCTATGAATCTTTACCTCTCGACCATTTCGACACTCCTCGTCTTATCCGTGATCTCATCTAGGACTCCGAACAAACTTCGGGCACCAAAACATATAACTCATTATCGAATGTTAAGCGTGCGGAACCTACGGGTTCGAGAACTGTGTAGACATGACCGAGACACATCTTTGGTCAGTAACCAATAGCGGAACCTGGATGCTCATATTGGTTCCCACATATTCTTCAAAAATCTTTATCGGTCAAACCGCAATAACAACATACGTTATTCCCTTTGTCATCGGTATGTTACTTGTCCGAGATTGGATTGTCGGTATCATCATACCTAGTTCAATCTCGTAACTGGAAAGTCTCTTTACTCGTTTCGTAATGCATCATCCCACAACTAACTCATTAGTTACTTTGCCTGCAAGGCTTATAGTGATGTGCATTACCGAGGGCCCAGAGACACCTCTCTGATACTCGGAGTGAAAAATCCTAATCTTGATCTATGCCAACCCAACAAACAGCTTTGGAGACACCTGTAGAGCATCTTTATAATCACCCAGTTATGTTGTGACATTTGATAGCACACAAGGTGTTCCTCCAGTATTCGGGAGTTGCATAATCTCATAGTCAGAGGAATATGTATAAGTGATTAAGAAAGCAATAGCAACAAAACTTAACGATCATTGTGCTAAGCTAACGGATGGGTCTTGTCCATCACATCATTCTCTAATGATGTGATCCCGTTCATCAAATGACAACACATGTCTATGGTTAGGAAACTTAACCATCTTTGATTAATGAGCTAGTCAAGTTGAGGCATACTAGGGACACTCTATTTTGTCTATGTATTCACACATGTACTAAGTTTCTGGTTAATACAGTTCTAGCATGAATTATAAACATTTATCATGATATAAGGAAATATAAATAACAACTTCATTATTGCCTGTAGGGCTTATTTCCTTCAGCCTCCCACTTGCACCAGAGTCAATAATCTTGATTACATAGTAATGATTCTAACACCCATGTAGTCTTTGTGTTGATCATGTTTTGCTCGTGAAAGAGGCTTAGTCAACGGGTCTGCAACATTCAGATCTGTATGTATTTTGCAAATCTCTGTGTCTCCCTCCTTGACTTGATCGCTGATGGAATTGAAGCGTCTCTTGATGTGTTTGGTACTCTGGTGTAATCTAGATTCCTTCGCTAAGGCAATTGCTCTAGTATTGTCACAAAAGATTTTCATTGGACCCGATGCACTAGATATTATACCTAGATCGGATATGAACTCCTTCATCCAGACTCCTTCATTTGCTACTTCCGAAGCAGCTATGTACTCCGCTTCATACGTAGACCCCACCAAGATGGTCTGCTTGGAACTACACCAACTTATAGCTCCACCATTCAATATAAATACATATCTGGTTTGCGACTTGGAGTCATCCGGATCAATGTCAAAGCTTGCATCGACGTAACCATTTACGACAAACTCTTTGTCACCTACATAAATGAGAAACATATCCTTTGTCCTTGACCACTGTCCGCTGATCCACTCCAGGATTACTTTGTTACCTCCCTCCTAAACTTATGGCAAGGCACACATCAGGTCTGGTACACAACATTGCATACATGATAGAACCTATGGCTGAGGCACAACAAATGACTTTCATTTTCTCTCTATCTTCTGCAGTGGTCGGGCATTGAGTCTGACTCGACTTCACACCTTGTAACATAGGAAAGAACCATTTCTTTTACTGAACCATTTTGAACTTCTTCAAAACTTTATCACGGTATGTGCTTTGTGAAAGTCCAATTAAGCGTCTTGATCTATCTCTATAGATCTTGATGCCCAATATATAAGCAGCTTCGCTGAGGTCCTTCATTGAAAAATTATTATTCAAGTATCCTTTTATGCTATACAGAAATTCTGTATTATCTCCAATCAACAATATGTCATCCACATATTATATAAGAAATGCTACAGAGCTCCCACTCACTTTCTTGTAAATATAGGCTTCTCCAAAAGACTGTATAAAACTATATGCTTTGATCACACTATCAAAGCGTATATTCCAACTCCGAGATGCTTGCACCCGTGCATAAATGGATCACTGGAGCTTGCACACTTTGTTAGCACCTTCGGGATCGACAAAACCTTCTGGTTGCATCATATACATCTCTTATTTAAGAAATCCATTAAGGAATGCATCTTTGACATTCATTTGCCAAATTTCATAATCATAAAATGCGGCAATTGCTAACATGATTTAGATAGACTTAAGCATTGCTACGGGTGAGAAGGTCTCATTGTAGTCAAGTCCTTGAACGTGTCGAAAACCTCTTGCAACCAGTCGAGCTTTGTAGACAGTAACATCACCGTCAGTGTCAATCTTCTTCTTGAAGATCCATTTATTCTCTATGGCTTGCCGATCATCGGGCAAGTCAACCAAAGTCCATCGTTTGTTCTCATACATGGATCCCATCTCAGATTACAAGGCCTCAAGCCATTTTGCGGAATCTGGGCTCATCATTGCGTCCTCATAGTTCGTAGGTTCGTCATGGTCTAGTAACATGACTTCCAGAACAGGATTACTGTACCACTCTGGTGCGGATCATACTCCGGTTGACCTAAGAGGTTCGGTAGTAACTTGATATGAAGTTTCATGATTGCATCATTTGCTTCCTCACTAATTGGTGTAGGAATCACTAGAACTGATTTCAGTGATGAACTACTTTCCATTTGGGGAGAAGGTACAATTACCTCATCAAGTTCTACTTTCCTCCCACTCACTTCTTTCGAGAGAAATTCCTTCTCAAGAAAGGATCCATTCTTAGCAACGAATATCTTGCCTTCAGATCTGTGATAGAAGGTGTACCCAACAGTTTCCTTTGGGTATCCTATTGTCGGAGTAAATGACCATGGGTAGTTTCATCAGGCCCCCATGGTATTTCAAGACATCGGGGCCGACTGCGCCCCTCACACCTCCCGGACAAACAACTTCTTTCTTGAGCTAGCTGGTCCAAGCAACCGGATGCTAGAAGGCAGTAGAATACCAGAGGGCGGCTACGAGGCGGCCGGCTTCCAGTAGGAGGCCCCTTGTGTCCTCAAAGTTTGCACCCACATGACTGCGACGGGATAGGGCATGGCTACAGTGCAACCTGCCACCTTTGAATCCCGGGCTGAGCGTGCTACAGTACGAGTGTACCTGGCGGACGCCCGCTGAGGGAGTCCTGGATTAGGGGGTGTCCGGATAGCCGGACTATACCTTCAGCCGGACTCCTGGACTATGAAGATACAAGATTGAAGACTTCTCCCCGTGTCCGGAAGGGACTTTCCTTGGCGTGGAAGGCAAGCTTGGCGATACGGATATGTAGATTTCCTACCATTGTAACCGACTCTGTGTAACCCTAGCCCTCTCCGGTGTCTATATAAACCGGAGGGTTTTAGTCCATAGGGACAACAATCATACCATAGGCTAGCTTCTAGGGTTTAGCCTCCTTGATCTCGTGGTAGATCTACTCTTGTACTACCCATATCATCAATATTAATCAAGCAAGACGTAGGGTTTTACCTCCATCAAGAGGGCCCGAACCTGGGTAAAACATTGTGTCCCCTGCCTCCTGTAACCATCCGCCTAGACGCACAGTTCGGGACCCCCTACCCGAGATCCGCCGGTTTTGACACCGACATTGGTGCTTTCGTTGAGAGTTCCTCTGTGCCGTCGCCATCAGGAAGGATGCCTCATCCCATCTTTAAAGATGGCACCGTTGCTAAGGGGGCTTTGGCTGTCAGCCAGACTCTCAGGCTAGGTGGTTTCCTTATGACCGCCCGTTCGGCTGCTGCACCGATGATGACCTCTCGGGTCATCGAAAGCAATCTTCACGTCAGCTCGGAATTTGCCGAGCAGCTAGATCCAATGGAGCTCTCTTCCCTAAATGAGCTCTTGGATTGCTTCGCCGCCCTGGGAGTCGCTACGGATTATGACCAGATTGGGCCTAAACTCGATCTGAGAGAGATTAACTCTCCCCAGGTCACCCATCACATTGCCGTGGTAGAGGGACAGTGCGGCGACCCTTCATCTATCTTAAGGACTAGCAATGTCTGGATTCCCGATCCCTCCAAGCCGGATACCCGCGGAGGGGAGGACATCACTCAAGACCTGAACTTAAAGTCAGGCGACGGGCTAGATTTATTGGACAGCATCCAAGAATCCAAGCTTCCGAGTTCGGAAACTCCTTGGCCCCTGGGTCTCAGATTGGGTGAGGTTTCGGATTTTATTCCTCCTGGTTATGAACAGGATAAAGGACTGCCGCGAGGAAGACGCAATTTCATTATTCTGCAATAATTGCACGGACAAGGGAATCCTCAACGCCATAAGTCGCTGTGATATTACACGCTTCACTGACTTGGCGTCCATAGTACGAAAGTATTGTGCGATGGAAAGCGCCTTGAAAACCAAAATAAAATTTTGGGACAATCCGACCTTGAATACAAACCCAGTCCGAAATAAAAGGGTGCATCATTGCCAGACATCCGGGTTCAATACCAAAAAGCAAAATCCCCCTACAGGGCACGGAACCGTGCTGGAAGGATGGCTTAATGGACCCTGTAAAATTCACAGTGCAGAGGGCGCCACACCAACTCATAGCCTTAGAGCATGTTGGATACTCCGGCAGGTGGCAAAAATTGGCGAAGATCTTCTAATTCCAGAAGCCACAGAAAGCCACCCCAGAGACACCAGTACGGTATTAATAGTCTTCGAGACTTTCGCATCAAATAATATGCGAAAAAGAACACTCCGCGGCCTTGCCGAAGTCTACCAAGTAGCAACAATAAACCCATGGAGTGACACGGCTATTACTTTTAACACTAGTGATGAACCTAAATTCCAAACAGCCTGAGCACCAGCCGCATTGGTCCTCAGTCCAATAGTGGACGGCTTTCGTCTTACCAAGGTACTCATGGATGGCCGCAGCGGATTGAACCTCATTTATGAGGAAACCCTTCAAAAAATGGAAATAGACTAGAACTGCATTGAGCGAAGCAGCACAACCTTTAGAGGAATAATCCCCAGTCGGGAAGCGCACTGTACAGGAAAAATCACACTAGATGTGGTGTTCGGCACGCGGATAATTACAGGTTCGAAGAGGTCACGTTCCAAGTGGCCCCATTCAGTAGCGGATATCACGCTCTGCTCGGGCGGGAAGCGTTTACAATCTTCCAAGCACTACCCCATTACGGGTACATGAAGCTCAAGATGCCCGGGCCTAATGGAATCATCACTCTTGCTAGTGATCCGGACATAGCACTCCGCGCCGAAAACAAGACAGCCGCATTGGCCCTCGAGGCGCTATCCGAAGCCCTAGCGGCTGAGGAACTGACTGCGCTGCGCTCCATGGTGAATAGGGACGATGTGATACTCGACAAAAGATCCAAGTCCACCTCCTTTAAACCGGCGAACGAAATAGTCAAATTCCAGGTCCATCCAATGGACCCCAATAAAACAGCTTCCATCGGGGCACAATTAAACCCTGATGTAGACGCCGCACTGCAAGAGTTCCTACGAGAGAACTGGGACATTTTCGCCTGGCACCCTTCAGACATGCCAGGAATCCCACACAGGCTGGCCGAACACAGCTTAAATATCCTAAAAGGATTCAAGCCAGTCAAACAGGCTCTTCGGTGTCTTTCCGAACCTAATAGACAGGCCATGGGAGAGGAACTAGCCAAGCTATTGGAGGCCGGATTCATCAAAGGTATAAAACACCCGGACTGGCTAGCAAACCTGGTGATGATACCAAAGAAGGACAAATCCTGGCGCCTGTGCGTTGATTTTAAAGACCTTAACAAGGCTTGCCCAAAGGATCCCTTCCCTCTCCCCCGCATCGATCAAATTATCGACGCTACCGCAGGACACGATTCGTTGTGTTTCCTCGACGCATACTCCGGCTACCATCAAATAAAGATGGCAGAGTTAGACCAAGCCGCAACGGCATTCATCACACCATACGACCCATTCTGCTTCAACACAATCCCCTTCGGGCTCAAAAACGCCGGCACAATATATCGGCACATGATTCAGACATGCCTAGCAAACCAGATCGGCAAAACAGTGGAGGCATACGTAGATGATGTGATCGTTAAAACAAGACATGTCGAATCTCTAGTAGACGACTTGAGGCTATCATTCGGTAACCTCCGAACATACGACATCAAGCTCAACCCGGAAAAATGCTTTTTCAGCGTTCCAGCCGGAAAGCTCTTGGGCTTCATTGTATCCGGTAGAGGAATTGAAGCAAATCCAGTCAATATCCGAGCTCTGTTACAATTGGATATCCCGAAGGACCTCAAACAAATACAAAAATTAACCGGATGCGTGGCGGCTCTAATCCGCTTTATCTCCTGCTTGGGAGAAAAGGTCCTACCCCTTTACCGCCTCCTTCAGCGCACCGAACACTTCGAGTGGATGGATGCAGCCACGGCCGGACTCGATGAAATAAAAGCCATCTTGGCAACAAACCCAGTCCTGGCCGCGCCAAACACTGGCAAACCAATGCTATTATACATTGCAGCAACCCATCAGGTCGTAAGCACAGTGCTCGTCGTCGAACGAGAAACGGACGGACACAAATTCCCCCTTCAAAAGCCGGTCCACTATGTGTCCACTGTCCTTACTCCGTGCAAGTCACGGTACCCGCATTATCAAAAGATTGCGTACGCGGTATTTATGGCATCCCGGAAGCTGTGACACTACTTTCAAGAGTGTTCAATAACAGTAGCCTCGGAAGTGCCACTTAACGATATTATAAACAACCGCGACGCGATGGGCTGGATTGCAAAATGGGCCATTAAGCTCCTCCCGTTCGACATAACTTACAAGCCACGGCGAGCTATCAAGTCGCAAGTCTTGGCCGACTTCGTCGCAGAATGGACGGAGGCCGAACTCCCTAAAGAGTACGACACATATTCAAACTGGGTCATGCACTTCGACGGCTCCAAAATGTTGGTCGGTCTAGGGGCTGGCGTCATTTTGACGTCCCCCACAGGAGACGCAGTTCAATATGTACTCCAGATAATGTACACAGACTCCAACAATGCAGCCGAATATGAGGCCCTTTTACATGGTCTCCGGATGGCAGTATCCATGGGCATTCAACGCCTAGAGGTGCGCGGGGACTCGAACCTCGCAATATCCCAAATAAATGGAGACTTTGATGCCAAGGATCCAAAAATGGCAGCTTATCGCAACAACGTCCTAAAAATGTCAGCTCGGTTCGAAGGGCTCGAATTTCACAAAATAGCCCGGGAAAATAATCAGGTGGCAGATGTCCTGGCACGCATTGGCGCAAAATGCGATGTAGTCCCCCCAACATCTTCTTGGAAAGGCTGTTCAAGCCGTCCGTAGTATGGGAAGGGGAACCTGGCAATAACGGCCCGGACCCAAACGCACTGCCCGACACCGAACACTCTGACATAATTGGAGGCTCTGCCAATGAAATAACACCTTCAGCCCACGTAATAATGGCTGTCATCGCCCCGTGGACAGAACCATTCCTCGCCTACCTTACCAGGCAGGAACTCCCCGAGGACCAAAATGAGGCACGCTGCATAGTGTGGCGATCTAAAGCCTATAAAGTCCACAAGGGAGAGCTTTATAAGAAAAGCACTACTGGAGTCCTTCAAACGTGCATCTCCGAAGAGGAAGGGCGAAACCTCCTGGCTGAAATTCATGCCGGACTCGGCGGTCATCACGCTGCAGCTCGGTCCCTTGTAAGCAAGGCCTTCCGTACAGGCTTTTATTGGCCGACGGCCCAGGTAGACGCCCAGGACTTAGTCCAACGATGCGTCGGCTGCCAGCTTTTTGCAAACCAAAGCCATATGCCACCCACCGCCCTCCAAACTATCCCCATCACTTGGCCCTTCGTGGTCTGGGGGCTTGACATGGTTGGACCCCTTAAAGGCGGAACCCACAAGAAAAAATACTTACTGGTCATGGTGGATAAGTTCACCAAATGGATAGAAGCCAAGCCTGTTAAGACAGCCGAATCCGGACCGGTGATAGACTTTATATCCGGGGTTGTACACCGTTACGGCGTCCCCCACAGCATCATCATTGATAACGGCACGAACTTTACGGCCGACGAGGTAAAACTCTGGTGCAAAAACATGGACATCAAGCTCAATTATGCTTCTGTCTATCACCCACAAACTAACGGCCAGGTCAAACGTGCAAATGGTCTTATCATGAGTGGTATCAAACCCAGATTAGTGCGGTCCCTTAAGGAATCTAATATGCACTGGGTAGAGGAGCTCGACTCCATACTCTGGGGGCTGCGGACCACGCCGAATCGCACCACCGGATACACACCATTCTTCATGGTGTACGGCGCAGAGGCAGTTTTGCCCTGCGACATAATTCATGACTCACCTCGAGTGCGCATGTACAAAGAAAGAGAAGCCGAGATCGATCGGCAGGACGGTTTGGATGCCTTGGAGGAAGAGCGTGACGTGGCAAAAGCCCGTTCCGCACTCTATCAACAGCAGGCTCCAAGATACCAAAGCAGAGAAGTATGGGCCAAAAATTACAACGTTGGTGAATTAGTTCTACACCTGCCGGACAAGAAAAAGGACAAACTCAAGCCCAAGTGGGAAGGTCCCTTCATAATTGACCAAGTCCTGGCTGGTGGAGCGTACCGCCTGCGAGATGCATCGGATAACCAACTCGAGCCGAACCCATGGAATGCAGCCCGTCTCCGAAGATTCTACACCTAGCGCCGGACTCTATGTTCGTCTCCTTCCTCTGTCCATTTTTATATACTTTCTGTCTTACATTTCTCTCCTTCTCCCCTCTCTCTCTCTTATAGCCTTTAAAGGCTCATACAGTGATGCGCTATCCGCGCTCGTTAAACCCGGGGGCTTCTCTAAACAGAAGCTTATTTATACGGGCTTCATGCCCAACACATGTGTCACACTTCCACATGTACCTTTTATTCACCATTATATGCATCGATATGACTTAAGTTTTGGCCAAGCTGGGTTGCCTGGCTCCTGTGCTTACCCCTACGTTCCCGATTGTTCGGCTAGGTGGTAAAGGGAGCACCTCTGCGATTGTTACTACCGGGTGAGCCGGATGTGTACCTCAGACTGGGTGAAGCCGAAAGCTAGCGTTCTTAAGGGAATATTTGGTCGTTGAACTAAAGATGATCTTTTTTTTTCACTTATTTATCTATACGCCCCCAGATGTTTTTCCTGCGTCTCTTTTCGCAGAATGGACATGCACTTTAGGGCAGGCCTCCCAGGGAAAGGAACCCCTAACGGAACTATTCTCCCTGGAAGATGTTTCTTACTAACCATGTAATATAACATAACTAGTTGGGCACTTATCTGTTCAAGAACTAATGACCCCTACGCCTGCTCTCCATGCATACCCCGGTTCTTATATAACCGCGAGGGTATTCGGACACACTCCAGACCGTCAGGTCCCGAGGTTGAAGCGAAAAGGTCGGCCATGACAAATGATCTACAATCCGGCTAGAAGGCATTACACATGTCAATTATAATTACATAGTCAATCTAACTGATTGTATTCCTCTTCAATACCATCTAACAGGCTGTCTAGTTTATAGTCCTATTGGGAATACTTTGCGGCCAATTCTACTTGGTTGTATACTAAGCTCACAGGGATCTCCTCTCCATCGGGCCCCATGGGTCCGACCTTGGACATGTGGTTTGGGTCAGCCTTCATGTACCGCGTCTTCACCATGGCCCAGGCCTCCCTGGCGCCTTGACGGCAGGCCAACATCTTCCACAATCGGAAGCGCAGCCACACTCCCTTCAGCTTCTCTACAAGCTCTCCAAGGCCCTCGAGCATGGAGACAGATGGCCACAAGGCCTGGGCGACGCTTTGCATCACCTGCCGAACTCGCTCGTGCAGTTGTGAGAGCTCGGGAAGAAGGTCACCTATAGAACTGGGCATTTCCTCTGCAGGACGACCTGTTAGCATACCTACAGACATTACTCTGTTAGTCGACTTCCTCGCCGAACTCTTTTTTCAAAGTTCGTTGCACTTACTATATATGCCGCGTCGAAGCCGCTGATTCTCCTTCACGGAGTCCAACCGTTGGGCATGAACATCCTTCAGTTCAACGCCCAGCTTGTTGTTGGCATCTTCGAGATCGTTCTTCTCCCGCCTCACCTTTGTCAGCATGCTCTCACCAGCCTTCAGCTGGCGTCGGAGTTGTTGCTCTTCCGGATTTAATCCGGCGCCATCTGCAATTTCATTTGTCAGATTTGCACCCACGCCGCACTTCGCAAAATACTTATCTTTCGAAGCGTATATTACCAAAGGGGGTCTCCTTGGGCTCCCCTGCCGCGGCTAGTGCGGCCTCAAGTTGGGCTTTGCACTCTTCCATCTCCTGGGACAGTAGGGTATTCTTTTCTGTAAGAACTTGCATAACAAATGATCCTTAAATCAGTTATTCTAACTGTTTCAAGTCTCGGGGGCTACTAGTATATATATAATTACCAAAATTTTCTTACCCGTATGTCTTTTACATATTGCTCCATGGCTCTGGCTAGACCATTTTGAGCGGCACGGAGGTACGCATCTCCCGAATTGAAGGCATCCAATGCCACCTGGGAGAAACAAGCGTCGCGAAGAACTGTCCGGCAACGCCTGTGGTTCATGGCACTCTCCACCTCGGAATTGGTGGCAGACAGCCTATCCGCATCCTCTGTCGGAGGAGCGTCCGGTGCGCTCCTCGTGTTTGCCTCCGCTTTTGGACCAGGCTTTGTAGCCTGGCTGGTGGAGGGGCGATTGGCAACCTCTCCGGATATAGTCCGGCGAGGTCTCTTCGTCCTGAAGAGAGCACGAGCGTTAGTATGCCTTTAAGGAATAACACCTGGGAATAATGTCACATCCCAAGTTCTGGTAATGCCTAGTGCTAACATATGGTGTTGCATCATGTCTACTTTACTCAAAAAATTTGAAATGGGGATGACAAGCCCTAGCACTAAATGAAATGCAATTAGGATCAAAATAAAAATATTTTCAATGAACCCAGAATGCCCTTTAGAAAAGTTCATTATTTTTGATAAAGGTGAAAACCTCTGCCAAAAATGATGCACATACTTTTAGGCCATTATGGATTTTTGAATAACCCATATTGTATTTGAATTGGGGCCTTTAAATACTATTAATATTTTTAAATGCTCCAATAATTCTGAAAATAGTTAAGGGCATCAGCAATAATTCATTTAATGGCCACAATTATTTTCAGGATTTATTAAAATGGTTTGGGTTATAAACTAAATCAAAACAAAATAACATAAATAGAAAACAGAAACTAAATAAAAGAGAGAGAGAGAGAGAAGGACTAAACTGGCACTTACCTCGGCCCACCTACCTGTGCGGCCTGCTGTTGAAGCCGACCCAGCCCAGCCACCCCCTGCCAGTTGTCTTCCCCCTCTCGCCAGAAGGCAGAGGAGAAGCTAGTCACGGCGCCGCGGCGTGCCACGCCGGCAGCTGCCTGCCTGGCTGCCCCCTCGTCGCCCTGAACTCCCTCTGCGACGCCACGCTACCCCCTGCACCCCCTTGACGCTCTCGCACTCTCCCTCGCCCTCGTCCCCTTCTCCGTCTCTCTTTCACGCGCGCGACCGAACACAGCCGTCGCCGCCGCCGAGCTCCCCCACGGCCACAGCCATCTTTGAGCCTCTCCGATGCGCCCCCGAGCTCCGCCTGGTGCCCCTCTTCCTCCTCGCCAAGCCACGCAAGCCGAGGATCACCATGCCGTCGTCTTCGAGCTTGTCACCACCGCTTCTGCTCGCCGGACTTCGCCGGTCGATTCGCTGCCTCCGACGCTTCCCCGAGCACGCTGGCCATCACTACGTCACCACAGTTAGCCCCCGAGTCGTTTTCCCCTTCTCCCCTAGTCGCTTTCGACCTCTAGGCCATAGCCCCGTCTTGGCAGAGAATTCCACGACGCCGGCGATGTCGCTGCCGTCACTGCAGCCACTGAGGCTCGAAAACGAGCACGGCACCGTTCTCCTAGCATCTTCAGGAGCTCAGTGAGCCCCTTAGCTAGCCCTCCCGTCCTCTGTGGCCTCGCCCTGCTTGAACCCGTAGCTCCGGCCGCCGCCTCGCTCGTCGCCGGTGCCTCTGCAGGCCACCCCAGCTCCGACCGCCTCCACCATTGGATTCGCGCGAGTGTCAGCGTCCCGTAGCTGCAAACCACGCTCAAAACCATCACCTGTAGCTCAATCCCGAGCAGACTCCGCCACGGCTTGAGGTCGCCGCCGGCAAAACTCCGGCATGCCGACGTGGCGGCGTAATTAGTGCTAATCTCCATTAATTACCCATCCTAACATACACTGACATGTGGGTCCCCGAGCCTAATTAGGTTAGTCTAAATATCCTGCTTAAATTAGTGCTAATCCTGCGGACCCCACGTGTCAGCTTGACTTTGACTTAGTCAATGTTGACCGGGCCCACCTGTCGGCGACCTAACTAGCCCAGGGTCACTGACCAATGGGTCCCGCAGGTCAGGTTTGACCTGGACCCGTCCTGTTGACTGGATGACGTCATAGTGACGCAGTGATGAGGTCATAAATGCTTTTCTGGATTTTAAATAAATCAGAAATGATTTATTTAATTCAGAAAATGTCCAAAACTTCAAAAAATCATAGAAAATAATCTATAACTCAGAATGAAATAATTTATATATGAAAAATTATCAGAAAAATTCAAGGAATCTGTTTATGGCATTTTCTTGCATGTTCGAACAATTTAAGGCCACTGGACAAATCCAATAAAGGGCATTTAAATAATCATATATGGAGTTGGAATTTGAATCTTGTATTCAAACCAACTTCATTTAACTGTGTTGCTAGTTGCATTAGCTCAATCAACAACATATTGCCATGTCATTATCATGCATCATGTTGTGCATTGCATTGATTGTGTTCCTTCTCTATTGCCGGTGGTTGTCCCCTCTCGATAGACGTTGTACCGATGCTGTGATCGTTGACACTGATGAAGACCCAATGATATCTTTAGAAGTGCCAGGCAAGCAAAACACCCTTGTTCATTCCGATACAATCTCACTCTCTTGCTCCTGCTCTCTTTTACTGCATTAGGACAACAACGATTCAACTGTTACATGTCGCGGTAGTTGAACCCCTTTCCATGCATGACCTGTCATTGCCACAGTAAATAGATGAAACCCACTAGCATGAGTAGGAGTTGTTTGAGCCCTGATGTGCCTACTCATTCATGCTTATTTGTCATGCCTGCTACTCCTTAGAGTTGAGTCAGGTCTGATTCATCGGGGATGAATTGGAACAGTGATGAACATGTCCTACTGTGTGTGAGCTAAGTGTGTGAACATGATTTGGTAAAGGTAGCGGTGAGAGGCCATGTAGGAGTACATGGTGGGTTGTCTCATTGAAACCGTCCTTAGGAACTGAGTTCTGTGTTTGTGATCCATGAAACAGTTACTACCACGCATTGGGCCTGAAACCAATGGACCCTCTCTGCTTCTTGATCACCCTTGTCCCCTGTCCAGGAGTTGCAACTAGTTTCTGGTGTTTATAGGATATGTGTTGGCGGCCGTGCGTAGCGCTGACCCTAGGGGTGGGCTATGATGCGGTAGATACACCGTGGCCGGGCATGCCGGGCGCCCGTTTGGTGTCTCGGAACCCTGTACACATCGTCCGAGGCCGTATGTGGAAACCCCGGCCGGACTCCCTACGGATGGAACCTGGATAGGCGATAAACCTGGACTAGAGACTTGAATGTTTAGGTAGGCCGTGGTCGACATCCTCATTGGGCTTCCGCTTGAAGGTTGCCGAGTACATGTCGTGTAAACGACGGTAAGTGGTGAGAGCGTGTGTGAAGAAGTACACCCCTGCAGGGTTAACATCATCTATTCGAATAGCCGTGTCCGCGGTAATGGACTTCTGGGTTGCCTATAACAGTTCATAGACAAGTGAAAGTGGATACTCTAAAACTCGCAAGATAAGTATGAGTGCTATGGATGGCCTTCTCGTAGGGAGACGGGAGTGGATCCATAGTGGTGTATTGAATGGTGAATATGTGGACTCGTGTGCGCCACCTCAAAAGAGTTACTTGCAGTCATAGTTCAGGTTAGCCATTGAGTCAAAGCTGGCTTGCTGCATTTAAACTCCACCACCCTCTTTGTTGATACCGATGCATATGTGGTTAGTTCTGATGTAAGTCTTGCTGGGTACATTTGTACTCACGTTTGCTTAATTTATGTTTTGCAGAGAGACTTCAGTCTCGCTAGTAGTTTCGCGTGGACTTCGACGTTTAGCTTGATACCTCAGCTACGATCTTGTGCCCTCGGCAGGATCTGGTAGATAGTCAGGCTTCTTAGCCTTCTTCATTTGTAGTTGTCTGTACTCAGGCAAGTTAAGCTTCCGCATGTGCTTGTTGCTTGTATGCTCTGTATGTCGGGTCATAAGACCCATGTTTGTCATATCACGCTCCTCGGAGCCTAATGAATAAATACTTTGAGTCGTAGAGTTATGTTGTGATGCCATGTTGTATTTACACATACCGAGCATATTGTGTGTATGATTGAAATGCTTGGTATGTGTGGGATCCGACAATCTAGTTGTTTATCCTTGGCAGCCTCTCTTATGGGGAAATGTAGTCTAGTGCTTCCTTGAGCCATAGTAGTCCGGTACAGCCCGGTTCACCAGAGTCCTGCTAGCCTAGCACTACTGCTCAGATCACTTGACTGGCCGGCATGTGTTTCACTTTGTTCCTGTGTCTGTCCCTTCGGGGAAATGTCACGTGGTGACATCTGGAGTCCTGCCTAGCCTGCTACAGCCCGGGTTCCCGGAGTCCTGTTAGGCCAGTGCTACAGCCCGGAATCACTCGCTGATGACCGACATGCTTGATGTGATTCATGTATGCCTGTCTCCATAGGTCTATGCCGCTTTGGGTTCACGACTAGCCATGTCGGCCCGGGTTCTCTGTCATATGGATGCTAGCGACACTATCATATACGTGAGCCAAAAGGCGCAAACGGTCCCGGGCCATGGTAAGGCGACACCCGTGGGTTACCGTGCATGAGGCCGCAAAGTGATATGAGGTGTTACCGGCTAGGTCGATGTGACTTGGATTCGGGGTCCTGACAAATAAGATGGCGCGCTATACCTTTGCGCCAACGTCTTAGTCCGGACTGCACTTCTTTTCAGCCCGCGGGGCCTTGCCGCCCCTCGTTGGCTAGTCGCCGCAGGCTCGGCCTCCCGTCTCAAGGACCTCCCCTGCAAAACACGGTTGTCATACGGCAATCGAAAATATGCAAGGATAGATACCTTTTCAAAGTGCTGGGACTTCTGTCTTAGTTACCTATGAGGCTGGGAGTAGCCCTGGGTAATCGACCGTGATGGCCACCAAGGCGTTGTCCTTGCTTAATTGATGAAACACCCCATCAATCAGCTCCACAGATAAGTCCGGATCCTCTTGAGAGGCCGGGTCGAGGGACCGTCCCGGATCCTCGGGTTGTGGAGGAGGGCTGTTTATTTCTTTAACAGCATGGCGCAGTTCCTGCATTGAAGTCGTTAGACTGAATATTTAATGATGGGGATATAAAACGGATGGGCAAGTAAAAGTGTCCACTTACCCAACTTGGGGGATTATACATAGAAAATCCACCCTGTGGGTTGACGCGGAGAAATTCCTCCTCTTCTCCCTTGTACAAAGCGGACAAGGTCTTTATTAGAGCGGCAGCAGAATCCGGCCCCTTACGGCCGTGGCGGGTGGCGTCGTCCTCCCCGTTGAAGTCCCACATGGGGTGGCATCTATACTGGAGCGGCTGCACCCCTCGCATGATGCATGCGGCCATGACCCCGATCTTGGTCAGTCCGAAATGGGCTAACAATCTTATCCGGCCCATCAGGTAAAGAACGTCCTTGTCGCTTTCCCTCTGAGGGCTCCGTGGACACCAGCTTAGGCGCTTCTTTAGGGGAGCACTGTCAAACTCAGGGAGGCCGATCCGGATAGGATCCGGTAGGGGGACGTCCTCTATATAAAACCATTCCGAAGGCCAGTCCTCAGACGCCTTCTTTGGGGTTCTGGATAGATATCCGGTCCCGGCGATGCGCCACACTTCGGCTCCACCCACTTGATATATTGACCCCTTCTGAGAATGGGGCACAAGGCAGAATAGCCTTTTCCACAGCGCGAAATGAGCCTCGCAGCCCAAAAACAGCTCGCAAAGGGCTACGAAGCCCGCGATATGCAATATGGAGGCAGGCGTGAGGTTGTGCAGCTGGATGCCATAGAACTCCAGGAGCTCCCGGAGAAACGGATGAATGGGAAATCCGAGCCCTCTTATTAAGTAAGGGACAAGGCATACCCGCTCTCCTTTGGAGGAATTGGGGGCGCTCTCCGCTTGCTCTCCGCCATTATAGGTGGCAAGTCCGTCTCGAACCGGGACCATATAGGCCGGGGGAGAAATCCCTTGGTCTGGAGCGTCGCTAGCTCGCTGTGCGGGATGGAGCACCTCTTCCAATCTCCAGGCTGAGGGTTGGAAGGGCGAGAGGAGGAGCTGCGGCGGCCGGCCATGATAGAATGGACCTCTGTCGGATACGCTCTGATGAATACTTGCGGAAGGGAGAAGGTGTGGTTTGGGTCTAAATCCTCGTCCCCTTAAATAGGCGGCTCATTCACGCGACTAGGGGTGTAAATATAAAGAAAACACCTTGACTTTTTGTATTCGTTTGACACGTGGAAGACGGCCATTATTGGGCGTAGAGGCCAAGGAGCACTACATTTACAAGAAACCGGACACTATTCAACAGGTACATGGAATTTGGAGGAGAACCCACCTTGCAATGACGAAGACAATTTGCATGTCGGACTCGTCGTCATTGAAGCCTGGTTCGGGGGCTACTAAGGGAGTCCTGGATTAGGGGGTGTCCGGATAGCTGGACTATACCTTCGGCCGGACTCCTGGACTATGAAGATACAAGATTGAAGACTTCGCCCCGTGTCCGGAAAGGACTTTCCTTGGCGTGGAAGGCAAGCTTGGCGATACGGACATGTAGATTTCCTACCATTGTAACCGACTCTGTGTAACCCTAACCCTCTTCGGTGTCTATATAAACCGGAGGGTTTTAGTCCGTAGGCAAGCTTCTAGGGTTTAGCCTCCTTGATCTCATGGTAGATCTACTCTTGTACTACCCATATCATCAATATTAATCAAGCAGGACGTAGGGTTTTACCTCCATCAAGAGGGCCCGAACCTGGGTAAAACATTGTGTCCCCTGCCTCCTGTTACCATACTCCTAGACGCACAGTTCGGGACCCCCTACCCGAGATCCGCCGGTTTTGACACCGACACCCGCCATCCAATGGGGTATTGTAGCCACGCTTCCCGTGACATCACCTACTACCTAGGGAGCTATGCTCCCATGACGACCTATCGGTACGACACGCAGGAGGCGGGCCCTACCTATTGGCGAGCCCCAGAAGGCGGCAAATCTCCGGAACATGGCGACGTCGGCGTGCCACCTCCCACCAGGCGACTCCCTCCCCCTCAAAGTCTGTGCACCATTAACCAGAGGAAACAGGGAATGGCTACAATGAACGCCCACCAGGCGGTGGTACTGTAGCCATGCTTCCCCCAACAAAGCATCCATCATCAGTAGCGAGGCTACAGTGCGGAGTGATCAACCAGACCCGCAAGCGGTGGGCACGGGCTGTCATCCGAGTACACGACAGCCAACGGGCCCCAGCAGCCGGCATTTAGAGAGACTGACGGCCATGTCCCATACCCAGCCAGATTACCATTGTACCCCCGGGGGGTAGGCCTATATAAACTCCCAGGTCACCCATGCAAAGGGTTCAGAACCTTAGTAGAAACACACCCACACGTATAGAGGGGAAGAAGGGCTAGCCTTGTTCATCTTCCTCCTCTAGTCTAAAAGCTCAAGGAGCAATCTTGTAGCTACCATTGTTGAGATAGTGATCATGCGGAGACCCCGCAGAGCAGGACTAGGGGTGTTATCTCCTAGGAGAGCCCCGAACCTGGGTAAGAACCGCAGGCGCATGCAATCTCGCTCACTCCCACTTCTAAAGCCCGACGACTTACTCTTGACCCTCTCCATGATTAGCCATCCTTTGGCATATGCCACACCACAACCCCAACATTTGGAGCGCACCATGGGGCTAGGTGAACCGTCATCCGGAAACAAATTCTGGACGGGAACCCTTCTCCTTCCCAGCGAACGCAGCCATCCCGGCACGCCGGATTGCGTCTGTGTCGACATGCTATGCGGTGCAGAAGCCGCTTGCGCCGTGAGAACTCTTGTTGACCTCGTCGGCGAGATCCGTCTCTCCGATGAGCCTGCACCCGATGAGGGAGAAGCCTGCTCCGAAAGATGCCTCATCGACCTCCTTGGCAAGATCGACATCGCCAACGAGCCTACCTTCGACATAGAGTTTGTTGGTTCCACTGACCCGATGCTCGTCGACTTCGACGTGGCGTCCCCCGATTCATTCCCCGCCAACATGGTGATCCTCGACGACCCGCTCCCTCCTGCGATCAGCGACGCCAGCACCAGCACTGTCATGGAGGTGTTGGTCATCAGTCATGATGGAGCTTCTGGCAGGGACGGACAGGACCCGCTGCAGGCGGCAATGCGGGACCTGTCTATGCCCATCACGGCAGACGCTAACGGCGAGACGTTGGAGGCTTGCCGCATCGCACTCGTCGAGAGCACCAAAAAGTTGGCTGCCATGAGATGCCTCACTAAGATTTACCAGCGCAAGATTGACCGCACCGTCTGCGGCACGCCTTTAGAGAACATGCGCGCTACCCAGGCGGCGGCAGATGAACTGGATCGCCTGGAGGGTGATGAGCGACGCTGCATGACGGAGCGTGTCCAACAGCTCCTTGACACGGCTATCACGCAGCAAGAAGCCGACCGCCGTGTGGTGGAACCCGGCCTACATGCCGAGGACCTCCCTCCCTGCCGAGAACACGGCACGACCTCCCAGACGCCGACTGGTAGCGCCCGCGACCGAAGAGACCAAGAGCCGGCTGCTAGCCGCAGCCGCACATGCATCACCATCGAGCGTGACCAGGACGCCCACCCTCGAGCAGTCGAGCAGCAGAGTGATCATGCGCCTCCCCCACACAGGGAGAGGCGCGTCTCCCCGACGGCTGTTGATCACCCAACTCTTGGTGACTGGCTAGGCCGCCGTGAGGGAATCGCAGAAAACAATGCCTGCCACCGGATCGATGCGTGGCTCGATCCCTGGCGCTTGAAGAAGAAGATGCAATCGGCCCACCTTGTTTCAGCCCCCGCATTCGCGATGAACCCTTTCCCAAAGGGTTCTCGCTCCCTCGAGACACTCCCAAGTACAATGGCTCTATGAAGCCGGAAGATTGGCTGGTTGACTACTCCATCGCCTTCAGCATGGCAAACGGCAACAAACGTGTTGCTGTGAAGTATGTTCCCCTCATACTCCAGGGCACAGCTCGGACATGGTTGAATAGTCTCAAGCCCTACAACATCAACCGCTGGGTGGACTTCACTGAAATCTTCATCCGCAACTTCACCAGCAACTACAAGCGGCCGCCCAAGGCTCGCTAGCTCTCCCTATGCGTCTAAGGCCCCACCGAGTCCACCCGTGACTACTTGAGGCGATGGGACGAACTGCACAACTCCTGTGAGGGGGAGCGCGAGGTGCAAGCCATATAATACTTCATTGTCGGGTGCCGAGAGGGCACCCTACTGAAACATCGACTCCTCTGCGACAAGCCAGCTACACTCGATGACCTGCTGATCATAGCAGACAAATACACCACTGCCGAATCATCCATGAAGTCGGAGCTCCGAGTTGACACGTCTAATGGTGATAACAGTCGGCGCCAGAAGCAGAACGACAACAATTGCAAGGCCCCGCAGCCGGCTTCCACCAGCCGGCAAGTGGCAATAGTTGAAGATCAGCAGCCGGAGGGTCAGCCCGTGTAACAACCACAATGCTCACAAAAATACATGGCAAGCACCCCTTTAAAGATGGCATGGCATAGTTCAAAACACATGTACAGCTCATGGTGATATGAAGCACTCATCAAATGTGACAAAAATGACAAATCACCCTAAACTGATAAGTAGCAGCAGTAAACATTTTATAGCACTCTTGCATCAACGATTAGGGCATCAAGATGAACTCCAACAAGCATGCCACATTGGAATGAAATGAAGAGCACCTCACAATGAACATTTTGATATCATATATGCATGAAACGGAGCTACGTTCATGGAGTTATGGGGCAATGAACAGGGCATTAAAAAGTTGCAGAAAAAGGACTTAGAGAAAATATACCCCTCCGAACCAGATCTTGGGTTTCGGGGCACACTCTTCGAGGATCACCGAAAGGTCGCCGGAGGAGCCGCCGAAGAGGAGGGAGACGACGGGGAGATGCAGGCATGTTGCAGGGGTCACCGGTGCACGAGGGGCCGTGGCGGCGGGATGGCGACCGAGCGCGGGGAGGAGCGGGAGCGGCGATGGGCTTGGGCGGGCCCTCCTCAGGCTCGCCGGGCCACGGCGGCGGGGACTGGTCCAGGGACACGTGGCGTGCCCGGATTGGCTGAGGGAGGCGGCAGATGCGTCCGGCCGGTGGCGGACGTGTCCGGTGGCGTGGAGGGGGTGTATGTAGGGTTTGACTGCGCAAAAAATCGGGGAGGGGCACATATTTATAGGTAAGAGGAGGTAGGAGTGTCCAAATGAGGTGTAGTTTTCGCCCACATGATCGTGATCCGACGACGGAGGACATGGAAGGGGTTTGGAAGGGTTATTGGGCTGTTTTTGAGGGGTGTTGGCCTGCAACACACAAGAGGCCTTCCCGGTTACCCGGTTAACCATTGGAGTATCAAACAGACTCCAGATGGAACGAAATTTGACAGGCGGTCTACCGGTGGTGTACCAAGGCCAGTTGGCAACTCTCGGTCCATTTCGAGAACGTTTAACACCAGCTCATGAAAAAAGACAAGAAGGGGTATGCCGGTGCATGTAGGAGTGTCGGATTGCAAAACGGACAATGGGGAAAATGCTCGGATGCATGAGACGAGCACATATGCAAAAGAGATGCACATGATGACATGATATGAAATGCATGACACGAACAAAATGCAAAACGTAGACAAAACCCAACCACGAAGGGAATCTCATAACTTAAAGCCGAAATGGCAAGAGTCGGAGTACAAATATGGCAAGTTACATCTGGGGTGTTACAACACTCCACCACGACGAAAGGATCTCGTCCTGAGATCTGGGATTGAAAGAACTCCGGATATTCAGAACGGAGGTGGTCCTCACGTTCCCAGCTGGCTTCTCGGTTGGAATGGTGTGACCACTTCACTTTCAGGAATTTGATAGACTTGTTGCAAGTCTTGCGTTCGGTTTCTTCATGAATAGCAACCGGATGCTCGTGATAAGACAAATCTTCTTGGAGATCAATCTCCTAGAAGTTGATGGTGCGCTCAGAAGTTTTGAAGCACTTGCGAAGCTGTGATACGTGAAACACATCATGCACATTTGCGAAGTTGGACAAAAGCTCAAGTTGATAGGCGAGGTCACCTCTTTTGCCAATGATCTTGAAAGGACCCACGTATCTAGGGGCAAGCTTCCCTTTGATACCAAAGCGACGAGTACCTTTCATTGGAGAGACACAGAGGTAGACATGGTCTTCGATCTCGAAAGCCAAGTCACGGTGCTTGCTATCATAGTAACTCTTCTGACGCGATTGCGCAGCTTTGAGATTTTCATGAATGACTTTACAAATTTCTTCAGCTTCTGTGATTAAGTCATTGCGAAGAAGTTCGCGTTCACCAGTCTCTGACTAATTGAGAGGAGTATGACACTTTCTGCCATAGAGAATATCGAATGGGTCCTTTCCCGATCTCGCTTGGAAGCTATTGTTGTAGGAGAACTCGGCATATAGAAGACAATCTTCCCACTTAATACCGAAGGAAATGACACAAGCCCTGATCATATCTTTAAGAATTTGATTGACTCGCTCGACTTGGCCACTAGTTTGAGGATGGAAGGCTGTGTTGAAGCGAATGTTGGTGCCCATGGCCTTCTGGAAGGAGTCCTAGAACTTAGAAGTGAAGAGGCTTCCATGATCAGAACATATCAATTGTGGAATGCCATGCAAGGAGACAATACTAGAGGTGTATAGCTCTGCCAACTGAGCTACTGTGATAGATTCTTTGATTGGAAGGAAATGGGCGACTTTAGTGAGCTTGTCGATGACAACAAAGATAGCATCATTTCCACGTTTGGACTTTGGAAATCCAGTCATGAGTCCATCTCAATATGGTCAAATTTCCATTCTGGAATGGCAAGAGGTTGGAGGAGACCAGCTGGCCGTTGGTGTTCTGCTTTTACCCTTCACCAGGCATCACATTCATTAACGAATTGAGCAATTTCTCGCTTCATTCGAGTCCACCAATACGACTGCTTGAGGTCATGGTACATCTTCGTACTTCCAGGATGAATGGATAGAAGGGAATTGTGAGCCTCGTTCATAATGACTTTCCTTAGATCACCTATAGGAACCACAATTCGATCCTCGAAGAAAATAGTGTCTTTGTCATCAATGCGATAGCACTTGTATTTGGGTTGGCTCTTGGGAATTCGATTTTCAACTTCTTCACCATGGAATTCAGGAGTTGTGCCTCACGAATTTGATCTTCCAAAGTAGGAGAGACTTGGAGGTTGGCAAGAAAGCCTTGAGGAACAACTTGGAGATTCAGTTTATGGAAAGCTTCACAAAGGTCCGGTTGAAAGGGCTCAGTAAGCCTTCCTGCTCAAAGCATCTGCAATGACATTGGCCTTGCCTAGAGTATATTCAATACTCGGATTGTATTCTTGAATCATTTCTACCCGACGAGTCTGCCTGAGGTTGAGGTTGGGCTGAGTGAAGTTGTACTTGAGGCTTTTATGATCCTTGAAGATGTCCACTTTCCTTCCCAACAAGAGATTTCTCCACGTTAATAATGCATGGACAATTGCCACCAACTCAAGATCATGAGTGGGGTAGTTCCTTTCATTGGGCTTCAACTGACGAGAGGTATAAACTACAAATTTCTTCTCTTGCATTAACACAACACCGAGACCTTGCAGGGAGGCATCACAGAAAATTTCAAATGGCTTGGATTCATTAGGAGGAGTAAAGACAGGAGCTGTGACTAACTTCTCTTTGAGGGTGTTGAAAGCAACATCACATTCAGGCGTCCAGAGATACTTGACATGCTTCTGGAGGAGGTTGGAAAGAGGCTTTGCAATCTTAGAGAAATTCTCAATGAATCTTCGACAATACCTTGGAAGCCCAAGAAAACTATGGAGCTGATTGACATTCTGAGGAGGTTCCCAATTCACAATTGCAGACACCTTCTCGGGATTAACAGCGATGCCCTTGGCGAGATGATATGACCAAGCTAAAGAACCTCATCAAGCCAGAACTCACACTTGGAAAACTTTGCATAGAATTGATGCTCTCTGAGTTTGTCGAGTACCAATCTCAAATGCTTGGCATGATCCTCCTTATTCTTGGAAAAGACCAAAATATCATCGAGATACACCAAGACGAAATCATTTGTGTAAGGGTTGAAGATGAAGTTCATCATGCGAGAGAACGTTGGAGGAGCATTGACAAGGCCGAAATACATGATAGTATATTCATAAGAACCATAGCTTGTTCTGAATGTTGTCTTGGGTATATCTTGTTCACGAATGCGAATCTGATGATAACCCATCCGGAGGTCAAGCTTGGAGAAAACTTGAGCACCCTTAAGTTGCTTGAAAAGCTCATTGATGTTGGGAAGTGTATACTTGTTCTTTATTGTTTTGTTGTTCAATGGACGGTAGTCGACGCAGAGTCGTTCCGTTCCATCCTTCTTCTTGACAAAAAGAACACCACAACACCATGGAGATGAACTCGGTCTGATCAAACCCATGCGCTCTTGTTCATCGAGTTGTTTCTTCAACTCCTTCAACTCCTCTGGTTCGAGCTTGTAAGGACGTTTGCAAACAGGTTTTGTGCCAGGCTCCAGATCGATAACGAATTCAACTGGCCGGTGAGGAGGCATTCCCAGAAGCACTTTTGGAAAGACGTTTTGATATTCACAAATGACTGGAATCTAAGAGATGGCATTCAACTCGCCATTCTCATTGAGAGAAAACAGCCGAATGGTTTCGTCACGAGCGGCATAGATGATCACATCCTTAGAAGAGTGTGTCAATTGAATCTGCCTGGCAGCACAATCAAGCTGAGCCTTGTGCTTAGAAAGCTAGTCCATCCCGAGAATTAGATCAATATCTGAGTCACCAAGAACAATTGGAGAGGACAGAAATTTATAGTCTCCAAATTGGACAGAGACATCGGGAGCAACCAAACTAGAAGGCATAAGGTTTCCCGGAGAAACAACTTGCATGACTTTGGACAAAACCTCTGTGTCAACATTGTGCTCCGATGCAAATGGGAATGACATGAAAGAATGTGATGCACTAGTATCAAAAAGAACTTTTGCAGGAATAGAGTTAACGGGAAGGTTACCCATGATCACTTATGAAGAATCATCTGCCTGAGCTGCGTTCATCATGTTGACCTTAGCATGCTTGGTATTATCCTTGACCACTGCATTGCTGGCAGATCTCACAAGAGGAGGAGGCGGAAGGCGCCTTTGGTTGAAGCACTTGTTTGCATAGTGCCCTTTCTACTGACACTTGTTGCAAGTAACCTCTGAGAGCGGACAGTGATAAGGAGCACTTGACCTTGGAGTATGAGACTGAGCTTTGTTCTGATAGCCTGGGTTTGGTGAGTGGGAAGATCCATTGCCACCTTTGCTCTTATGCTGATAAGGATGACGAAACGGAGGAGGAGGAGGCAACCAGAACTTCTGTTGCTTAGCTTCCACTTGAGTTGAAGAAGAAGATTGAACTGCATCTCTGACTCTCTTCTTAGATGCCTCACAATTGAGCTGAGCAGCTTGTTGCTTTAGTGCCATGTTGTAGAATTCATCAAACATAGTCGGCTCAAGAAGAATGAGAGCTAATTGCAGATCTTCTCTGAGGCCACCTCTGAATTGATAAATCATGCTCTTTTCATCAGGGACGTCTTGTTTGGCGAAGCGAGTGAGTTTCTGAAACTGGATATTGTATTGATACACAGACAGGCTGCCTTGCATGAGATTGCGGAACTCCTCACACTTGCTCTCAGCAACAGTTGGTGGGATGTGATGAGCTTTGAAGTCTTGGCGGAAATCATCCCAGGTAATCACACGACCTCCTCTGGAATTTGTGTATTGTTGATACCACTCAGTAGCTTGGTCTTTGAGTTGAAACAAAGCAAACTTGACAAAGTCCTCAGGCCTGACATTGCTACACTCAAAATGTTTGCAGATATCCACGAGCCAGTCGTCGGTGTTTGTGGTCTCGACACAGTTGCTGAAGGACTTTGGCTGGTTTGCGAGGAACTGGTTGAGGGTAGCAAACTGAGGCTGATTGTTGCCTTGGCCTTAATTTCCTTGGTTGCCTTGCCCTTGGTTGCGCTCTTGCAAGAGTTGCAAAAGCGTCTGAGTGTTGGCGTTGGTGGCTGCCATGACAGCTTGCCATGCCCCCGGAGGTGGAGGTGGTGGCGGAGGGTTCGACTGATTCCCATCATTGCGATCCGGATTCTGATGCGTTGGAGGAGCCATCCTGAAGAGATTGACATCCGTTAGCATCTTGAAAGACATATATTCAAGCTAAATCAATGGATCAAAATTGTAACATAAACTCTTCACATTCGAACAAGGATGAATGAATGCATTCCAAAGTAAATCATCACACTTCCATTAAGTTGAGAAGCCACTTAGATAAAGGTAGATGAATAAATCAACAAGGTACGGATATGAACAAATAACTGGTAAGGATTGCCCAATCATAAACCAAATATCTGCGGAAAGAAATACTAGAGGTACTTGAATTCCCACCTATAAATCTCCCGAAACTTTCTGGTTATGCAATCAGGTGTTGGGGATACAGGGGAAGCATAATATCTCACCCAAAACTAGCAAATCCTACATCCAGCTGTATCCATCCTTCAACACATAACCAAGAAACCTTCAGAAATCATTTACCTCAGCCTTCAAAAAGCATCCGTTATACGAGTTATGGCAATACTCCCGAACTCCCGCCCCAGTACCGGGTGGCGTCGAGGTTATCTCACCAACAACTGCATAAAAGAGATTTTCGATGTCAGTGAACTCAGGTATTGCAGAACTGCAATTATAAAATTGTGACGACAACACCTCGGAGCTCAACTCCCCGGGACACTGCCACAACCCCTAAATGTCAGGAGGCACCAAGAACAATGTTCTCGTCACAAAACCATCGGAACGATTCCAAGATACCCGCGTGATCCTAAATATTTTTTTCGTGAAATTTGAGGAGAGAAGAGTCAAAACTCTACGTCAGGAGGCCACACCGGAGCGATGAAGGGACTGAGGAGTAAAAGGAATCCTACTCTCTGATATATATATAATCCTAAGACTCAGAACATTTTGTTCTAGATTCAACAACGTCAGCGATTCGATGAAGCAGGGGCTCCTAAGTCGGGGAAGGTTCTGATACCAACTTGTAACACCCACAATGCTCACAAAAATACATGGCAAGCACCCCTGTAAAGATGGCATGGCATAGTTCAAAACACATGTAGAGCTCATGCTCATATGAAGCACTCATCAAATGTGACAAAAATGACAAATCACCCTAAACTGATAAGTAGCAGTAGTAAACATTTTATAGCACTCTTGCATCAACGATTAGGGCATCAAGATGAACTCCAACAAGCATTCCACAATGGAATGAAATGAAGAGCACCTCACAATGAACATTTTGATATCTTATATGCATGAAACGGAGCGACGGTCATGGAGTTATGGGGCAATGAACAGAGCATTAAAAAGTTACAGAAAAAGGACTTAGAGAAAATATACCCCTCCAAACCAGATCTAGGGTTTTGGGGCACGCTCTTCGAGGATCAACGGAAGGTCGCCGGAGGAGCCGCCGGAGAGGAGGGAGACGACTGGGAGACGCAGGCACACTGGGGTCGCCGGTGCGCGAGGGGGCGTGGCGGCGGTGTTCCTCGGCGAAGGCGGGGCGGAGCCGGCGGAGTAGGGCGGTGAGGCGGTGGGCGGCGGCCAGGCGGCGAGGCGGCGGGCACGGGCGGCGGGGCGGCAGGCGCTAGTGGCGATCGAGCGCGAGGAGGCGCGGGAGCGGCGATGGGCTCGGGCGGGCCCTCCTCGGGCTCGCCGGGCTGCGGCGGCGGGGATGGGTCCGGGTACACATGGCGCACCCAGATTGGCTAAGAGAGGCGGCGAACACGTCCGGTCTGTGGCGGACGTGTCCGGCGGCACGGAGGTGTTGGATCTAGGGTTTGACTGCGTGAAAAATCGGGGAGGGGCAGATATTTATAGGTAGGAAGAGGTAGGAGTGTCCAAATGAGCTGTAGTTTTCAACAACACGATTGTCATACGACGACGGAGGACATGGAAGGGGTTTGGAAGGGTTATTGGGCTGTTTTGGAGGGGTGTTGGGCTGCAACACACAAGAGGCCTTCCCGGTTACCCGGTTAACCGTTGGAGTATCAAACGGACTCCAAATGGAACGAAATTTGACCGGAGGTCTACCGGTGGTGTACCAATGCCCTTTGGCAAATCTCGGTCCATTCCGAGAACTTTAACAACCGCTCACAAAAAAAGACAAAAGGGGTACGACGGCGCACGTAGGAGTGTCAGATTGCAAAACGGACAACAGGGAAAATGCTCAGATGCATTAGACGAACACGTATGCAAAAGAGATGCACATGATGACATGATGTGAAATGCATGACATGAACAAAATGCAAAACAAAGACAAAACCCAACCACGAAGGGAATCTCATAACTTAAAGCAGAAATGGCAAGAGTCGGAGTACAAATATGGCAAGTTACATCTGGGGTGTTACAGCCCGGTCCCAAGCGTCAGAGGGAGGCAAGCTTGCTTGGTTACCCGCCTTCTCCTATGAGAAAACGCTCAATGCTCCCTGGAAGTTCCATAGCGGTGCGAAGCCATCCAATCACTCCACCCGAAAGTGCCACTGGCTCACCCAAATCACCAAAGGGAAAAGGACTATCGCCTCCACCCGCTGGCCAGCCGGCTCTGGCTCCTCCGCTGCCGGCGGTCCGCCCTGTTGCCGCCGTCCAAGATGATTTCCCCAAAGAATACGTGGCCTACGTCATCTTCACCAGTGTGGCTGATGACAGACACAGTTGGCATCAACAGCACCGTGAGGTGAATGCTGTCGCTTCAGAAGCCCCAGAGTTCATGCACTGGTCCGAGAAGCCCATCAGTTGGAGCCGTGCAGACCACTCGAAGGTGATGCCTTCCCCGGGTTCCTATGCCTTGGTGTTGGATGCCACCTTTTCGACAGATAGGGGAGCTGCTTGTTTCTCCCGAGTCCTGATAGATGGCAGTAGCAGCATCAACATCCTCTACCGTGACACCATGGAGAAACTGCACATCAAAGATAGACAACTCCAGCCCAGTCAGATTGTTTTCCATGGCATTGTACCTGGCCTTTCCTGCTCACCAATCGACAAGATCAAGATAGATGTCCTCGAGACAAAGATCACTTTCGCCGAGAGTCAATTTGGTTTGAGGTAGTTGACCTAGAGAACCTTTACCATGCGCTCCTAGGCCGGCCAGCTCTAGCCAAGTTCATGGCGGTGCTGAAAGTGCTAGTGATCGACTAGAGGGGGGGGGTTGAATAGGTGATTTTTATGAAAGTCTTCAAAACACGGAAGTTTCGAAGACAAACGATAGAAACAAACCTATTACCATGAAGCGGAAGGTAGACTACACTAGGCAAGCCATAGTCAAGTATCCAATGAAGTGAAAGCACAACGACTAATAGCAGCTAGGCAGTATAGATCAGGGCGGAAGATAGTATGAAGCCAATCAGAACAAGTAGTTACACAGTGAAGAAAAATAGATAATGCAAATAGGCAATGACTTCACAAGGACCAACTGTTGATAAAGAGATGGGAAGGATAGAACCAGTTGCTCGTTGAATAAAATGATTTGTTGGACCAGTTCCAGTTGCTGTGACAACTGTACGTCTGGTTAGGGAGGCTGAGATTCAACTCAGAAGACCGCGTCTTCACCTTATTCCCCTTGAGCTAAGGACACCCAGTCCTCGCCCAATCCCTCTGGTAAGTCTTCAAGGTTGACTTCCAAACCTTCACAGACTTCGTTCACCGGCAATCCACAATGACTCTTGGATGCTCAGAACGTGACGCCCATCCAGCTGGAGGATTCACAGTCCTCAAGTGTAATAAGTCTTCAGATCACACAGATAGGAAGACTTCAGTGATGCCTGACACTCTTTGGCTCTGGGTGTTTAGGGCTTTGTCCTCGCAAGGATTTCTCTCAAAGGCTTCGAGGTGGGTTGCTCTCAAACGACAAAAAGTCATGCACTAACTCTAAGTAGCCAACCAATTTATAGTGTAGGGGGTGGGCTATTTATAGCCACTAGGCAACCCGACTTGATTTGTCCGAAATGACCCTAGGTCACGAAGGAACTGATACGTGTTCCAATGGTCAGATTTCAAACACACACGACAACTTTACTTGAGCTACAAGCAAAGCTGACTTATCCAGCTCTGCATAAGATTTGCCCTCATTGTCTTCGCTCGAAGACATAGGATTTTGGTTAAGCATCACTTCAGTCATTCTGACTAGTTAACTTGGACCCCACTTAATAGTAGAGTGGTTCCTATGACTCAACAGAGAAGAAAACGAAACAACGTAACAACTAAGTCTTCGTGCTCCATAGTCTTCACACAATGTCTTCTCTTGTCATAGTCTTCAATGTGAATACCTTCACATACCGCCTTTGTCTTCAATGTCTTCATACATTTTAGGGGTCATCTCCGATAGGTAAACCGAATCAGTGAGGGACTACTACCTGTGTTATCCTGCAATTCTCCCAAACACATTAGTCCCTCAACCAGGTTTGTCGTCAATACTCCAAAACCAACTAGGGGTGGCACTAGATGCACTTACAATCTCCCCCTTTTTGGTGATTGATGACAAACTGGTTGAAGTTTTCAACAGGGATAAAAGTATGTGAAATTGTAAAGGATTTAAGTATTGTCTTCATAGGTAGCAGGAAAGCTCCCCCTGAAGATGTGCATATAAGTATTTTGCTTTTGAATTCAAATGCACATGGCAGGTTGTACTTGTGGAGCTCCTCTTCTACTTATGAAGACATTTCATCATGCATGGAAGGATATATCGAAGATAATGACATGCTTAATGAAAAAAATGGAAGTCTGCTAGATGACTTCATGCGGAATTTATCGTCGCACATGCGGAATTTATCATCGCATCACATAGTGTCGAAAAGGTAGCAGAAGACCAACAAGTTTAAGTGTTACAATTCAAAAACGAACCAAATGTTTCAGAAGCGAGAGTTGTAAGCACTTGGCAAATGTATCAAAAGTAAGGCAACCACCCATATGGACCCGCTTGAAGACTATCAACTCATATGCTTCTCCCCCTTTTGTCAGTAAGGACCAAAAAGGTTTGAAGACATGGAGCTTCTACTCGTTCCCATGAGGTGCAGGCGAAGCAGCAGGGCCGTCGTTGAGGTTCGATGGTGCAGAAGAACTCGGTGCAGTCTCGACACGCGCTAAAGTTGGAGGTGGTGAAGTGGCATCATCTTGGTCATCGATGACTCTGGCATTCACCGTTGCAGCTGAGGACGAATACTTAGAGTCTTCAAGTGAGGGAGTCCGACGCAAGTGAGCATTCCTTGGAGGAGTTGAGTCAAACTTGAATCTTTCTGTGAAGCCATCGTCTTGCAGATTAACTTCAGCACTAAGCAATGTCAAACTCTTCCAAGACCTCTGACAGGTTTCATGTGTAACAAAGGCATTCTTGGTGGCAAGATTGCGAATGTGATTGACGCCCACCAAGAGGATTTGCATCTGACGCTTAAGCCAGTCATGATGCTTATCCTGTTTCTGATGTAGCACGACGAGAAGCTCTCGGTCAATGAGAACATGAGATCGCTTCCGAGGCCTTTAGGCAATGGTGCTTCTAGTGGCGTCAGTTTGGGCACAAGGGGCACATGTGTTGCCAGCCAAGGGATAAACATGAGAGGCTGCCTGAACTCCTTCAATGGGCTGGGTGAAGCTTTGACGATCAACGTTGTGAAGATAGATTGGATCCTTAGCAGGCTGTGGGTAAATAGCTTCAACAGACAGATCAACCTCTGGCAGGAATACAAGATGATTGTGCGCAGACGGCTGATAGTTGAAGGCAGAGTGAAGCTTGATAAGGCGCATTCCCATGGAGAATAGAACTTCAGACCAAAGATGTCGGAGCCAGATGCAGCCAACTGCCTGATGAAGAAGTCTTGAGCATTGAAGCCGATGCCATTGAAGATATAGAAAACCAAGGTCTTCATCGCTCCTTCAAGCTTCACTGCAGAGGAATGTCCTTTGACAGGCCATAGAGTTTTTCTGATGATATGGTAAATGGTGCGGGGCAAATACTCTAGGTCTTCAACAAAGAATTCGGTCGGGTATTCAGCGTCGCGTGGCAAAGGCTTCATCATGCTCAGCATTTGACTCATGTTGGGTTCTGGCTTCTGAAAAATGCTCTCCAAAGCATTCTGGTGTTGTTGACAACCTGGTTCATAGTATTCACGATGAGTGGGCAGGGCTGTGAGCTCAATGATGTCTTGGGCTTTAGCTTCATGATGGACATCACCTGTCATCCACTGAAGGATCCAAGTCTTCGGATCCCTGTTGTATCCACGAATGTGGAGGGTAGCATAGAATTGAAGTAGAAGTTCTTCATTCCAGTGTTCCTTGGCAGTCACAAAGTTGAGCAGAACCGCATCACGGAAGCAGTCAAGGGCTTCTTCAAGGCATGGCAGTCCAGCAATGGCTTCACAATCAAGACACATATGTGGGAAGATGCATCCCTGATTGTACAAGATGCATGAATAATAGCTTCGCTGCTGATAACTCCAGAATCAGTCCGAAGAGATTCTTGGTCTTGTGTAGGGGTTCTTGTCACTGTCGAAAAATGTGTTGTGTGCCTTGAATCCATTCAGATTAAATGATCCTAGTGACATTGCAGTACCTGGAAATCATGGTAGCCTAGGCTTTGGATTCTGGACCTGAGGCCTGTGCTCCACATGATAGGCAAATTGAGGTCCGGGAGCAGGCGGAGGAACTAGAATTGGCCAGGGGACGGTCACAAGCTGACCACGATCATATGCTTGCTCGATGGTGTGTGGCCTGGGAGGTGGTACAGGAGCAGAGGCATTGGTTTCAAGCTGCAGATTTGCATCAGGTGCAGCATAAGCTTCAAGTGCAGCGTCATCTGGCACCACATTAGCTTCAGGCGCCACATTAGCTTCAGCCATGACAACGTCATTGGCTTCAGTGTTGATGTTGGTGGCCGCCTCAGTATTGGTAACCTCCACTTCAGGAGCTGGAGGGTCAGACACGTTCTCCTCGAGAACAACTACAGGGTTGGACGGGGGTGTAGCAACTCTTTCTTCATCATGTGGTTCTTCTTCTTCATCAGCTGATGCAACCGGAATATCTTCAGCCCTTTGGCTTCAGATTCAGGGATGTTCACGGTAGGAGAGGCTTCAGGAAACACTTCGCGTGAGACAGATTGGCACTCTTCTCCTTCTGGAACACTTGAAAATGTGACCTGTGGCCTTGGTCCTTTGCAAAGCCTGCGAAATGCTGGCGACGCTTGTGGAGATGGAGTTGGTTGGGCCTCAAATTCTTCATTGTCAATCACCAGAGTGGTGACCTGTGGTGGGGGAGTGACTGGTGTTTCTTCATCACGAGGGGATTCTTCAGGGTGATCAGCCCATGAGTCATCCTGAGCAATTGGCGTCAATGGACGACCAATGCTGATGAGTTTGCTATTTGTGAGAACAGGCGATGATACCAAATTGAGCTTGATCTGAGGAAGGACTTCATCATCTTCAACATTGTCGTGAGGACCAATGTCTTCAGCTGTGGTGGGGTCAACAGCTGGATTCTCTTCAGCTTTAGGAGCCTCTATGGAAGCAGGCTCATGAACTACCAGACGACGTTCACGATGTTCAGACGCAGGACGAGCCACTGAGATCGGCTCGACGACAAGGGGCTCTGTGGAAGCAGCCCGGTCTCTCTTCTTTGTTTTCCTTTTCTTGGTTGGGGGAGCATCATCAGTGGTGGCTTTGGTCTTGCGCTTTCTGGCTTCGGCTTCAGCTGCTCTAGTTTTCTTGAACTCTGAAGCCACTATGGGGGCCTTAGGCTTCGAGCCTGTCATACTGGCCGGGAAGACAATGTGAGGTGCTTCCTGCCTTGATGCTTCTGGTTCGGCCACAACTGGCTTCTTCTTCTTCTTGGCAGCCATCCTGGGGTCGATGCCTGGTCGCCCCAAAGCCTTGCGCTTTTCAGCTTCATTGTAGCCTTGAACACATTTGGCAGCAAGATTCTTCATGCGGTCACGAGAACCTTTTGCTTCTTCTCGTTTCTTGTGGAATGCCTCCTTGAGCTCATGCATCATGACCTTGAAGTTTTCAATGTCTTCAACATTGAGCTTGGCCATGTGCTTCTTGAACTGAGCCTTTTCATAGTCAATTTTGTGCTTTAGCTCAACAATCTTCTGGGCAAGAGCCAACTCAGGAGCAATGGCTCCATGGAAGGAGACGCTGAGGCCAATCGGGAGCTGAAGATCATCAAAACTGAGGTCTGGGCTGTCAAACCATTCATCAATAAACTTGTACAAGATTTCCACATCAAAGAGGGGAAGATCATTGAAGATTTACGCCTCTTGCGTGCTCTTTATCAATTGCTCAAGAGCGTCATCGCCAAGATCGTCGTCGCTGGACAGATCAATGGCGTCATTCTCGTTTCTCAAAACAGCAGCAGGGGTCAGTGCTTGACTAGTGGGTTGCAAGGGCTTTTTCAACTTGTCAGACTTGGAGATGCGTGAGAGATCTTCATATCGCACACTGGCTTCAGGAGGTCCAGTGGCCAGAGGCTTCGCCCATGAGACCTTTGGTGCAGAGGGGGGCTTTGAAGCCTTTGGTTTATTTTGCTTCACAGGCTTCGGTGGTGCAGGCGCCTTGTCAGAATCATCGTCATCTGCAGAGTGGTCCACGGCTGCCCCTTGAACCTGAATGTGAGCGATGAGACCTTCTAAGTTGTAGAAGGGCCCAATAAGATTGGGTTCAGCTTCGCGTGTGCCGTCAGCACGTGGTGCAGAGGGGCCTGGGTTGAAGTCTAATCCCAAAGACTTCTTGTTTTCCTTGGCCGAGTTCTTTGCATCCTGATAGTTGCGCTTGAACATATTATCTTCACGACACCATGACAGAGAGGATGGGTCGGCATTAGCAGGCTGAGGTCCACGAATCATGCAGGGGTAGAAGCATTGAGCAATAGCTTCGGACTTCGACTTGGGCTGAAGACTTTTGTATATTATATCTCCCCAGGGGCCCTTTAAGGCATTCTTCTCAGCATACTCCTTGGTGACGAATCTGTACTTGAACCATTCCTCTGCCCAATGTCTTCGAATCCATTGGATTCGGTTCTTGCATTCTCCATAGGTTTCTTCTGGATCTGACTTCTATAGCTCATAGAGATCTGGTGGCAGGTCCTTAGCAGTGTTTCCATGGCGCTGTCTGCCGCCCTTCCTGACTGATTTTTCAGTTGCTATGAAGTTTAGACTGAAAGGCTTCAACACTATCAAAGTCTTCCGTCTACTGATAGACAGGAACTGGCTTTAGGAGAATTTATGTGATGCTATAAGAACTCTGCAAATGAATGCATACTATGAGAACCAAGGGATTCTCCCACGGACATGTACTTGTGAAAGCATTAGAGATGCGAGGGAAGGGGAAGAGTTCATATGCATTCTCAGAAGATTTTGAAGATAAATCAGTTTTAGATGTCATTGACCTCACAGTGCGAAGACATTCACTCATATGTAGAGAGTTGGTTCCAGATTTGTACGAATCCATGAATAAGTACACATGAGGAATCTAACTACTTTGTGAAGCATAAGTGAACATACTGGGCATGCTATGAGATGCAGAACGAGATAGATCCAACTAGTAGGAACAGAAACCACTTGTGGTTGAAAAAGGATGAATCTATCAGATCAAAAGGACTGTAAAAAGGAGTTTTTATTTACCACTCGAGGAACTGCTAGACAGAGTAGGAGATGAGGCCGAGCAGTTCGATCTTCCGTGTCCTAACTTGGCGACGGAGGACACCTACGATGACGGCGAAGAAGACGATGTCCGCGGCCGGCGTGATGATGGCGTCGGTGAGGTCGCGGCAGCTAAGAGCTTCGTCGCCGGCGTCGTCGAGGGCTAGCGGTGGCGCTAGGGTTTGTGCGAGAGTGGAAGAAGAGATAATGACTGGGGTGTGGCGTGTATTTATAGGGACAGGGACGACACACCATTATTACGCAGGTGCCCCTGGTGGTTCACATTTGAAGGACACGTGGCGATCATGCAACTCATTGGAGGTTGTTCCACGTTCCCACGCACGCCTGGATTGTCGGGTAGTCGTTCCCGCTTCTCCGGGTTTCAGGCAAAAAGGATTAAGCATTTAAAACAGATTTAATGTTTGTCTCTGTATCTTGTGCTAACAAGGACGCATCCAAGAGATTCGACAGTTTCAATAGAATGCATATGATTTGGATAGATAGACTTAAGACGGGAGCATAGAAAGGTCAGGGTCCGATGATATTCACTTAGTTCAAAAGATTCAACTAGAAGACATAGCTATAAGTGAATGTTGTAGAGGACAGAAACCAAATCAGTATATTGAAGATAAACTTGAAGCCATGTTAACAATGAAGACAAACCAAATGCGAAGACTTTGCAAATGCAACGCCAATAGAAAGTACTCCAAACAAAAGTTTGGTGGTGGCGTTACCCACCGTATAGGAAATATTAGACCCAGACACGGCGCACAATTATCATGGCGCTCCGAAGTCAAATTCCGCGTTAATTTATGCACACTTAGAGTGTAAGTCTTCATTAGTTGAAGATATACGTTACTTCGTGTGTTTGCACATCTAAGTCGTCAACATGCATAAGTGTTAGGATGTGGGCATGATCACAGGACATTTGAGGATTCCGAGATATTTAGCTCACACCGCAACTTGCAAAATCTTTTCTCATCCAAGGGCTTTGTGAAGATATCTGCCAACTGCTCTTCAGTGTTGACGTGAATGATATCAATATCTTCCTTCATGACATGATCTCTGAGAAAGTGATGATGAATCTGAATGTGCTTTGTCTTCGAGTGCTGAATTGGGTTGTTGGCGATCTTGATGGCGCTTTCATTGTCGCAGTAGAGTGGCACTTGCTTCAGATGAATGCCATAGTCTTTGAGTGTTTGCTTCATCCATAGAAGCTGAGCGCAGCAAGATCCAGCAGCAATGTATTCAGATTCAGCAGTGGAGAGAGATACACAGTTCTGCTTCTTTGAAGACCAACACACAAGTGATCGTCCCAGAAAGTGACATGTGCCTGATGTAGACTTGCGATCCACCTTCTCACCAGCATAATCAACATCCGAGAATCCAACTAGATCAAACTCTGAGCCCTTTGGATACCATAATCCTAGTGTTGGGGGGTAAACCAAATATCGAAGAATTCGCTTCACAACTAAGTGATGCGATTCCTTTGGTGCCGCTTGGAATCGGGCACACATGCAAACACTAAGCATGATATCTGACCTAGATGCACATAAGTAAAGCAAAGAACCAATCATGGAGCGGTATACCTTTTGATCGAACTCTTTACCATTGGCGTCAGAATCTAGATGACTCTTGGTAGGCATTGGCGTCGTGTAACCTTTGCAGTCTTGCATTCCAAACTTCTTCAGGCAATCCTTGAGGTATTTCTCTTGAGATATGAAGATGTCATTGCATTTCTGTCGTATTTGAAGACCAATGAAGAACTTCATCTCACCGATCATGGACATCTGATATTGCTCTTGCATCATGTATCCAAACTCATCACTGTATTTCTGATTAGTGTAGCTGAAGATAATGTCATCCAAATATATTTGGCACACAAACAGTTCACCATCATATGTCTTCGTGAAGAGCGTGGGATCCAGGGAACCAGGTTTGAAGCCTTTGCTCTTCAGGAAGTCCTTGAGTGTGTCATACCAAGCATGAGGGGCTTGTTTGAGGCCATACAGTGTCTTGTTAAGCTTGTAAACCATGTCAGGATGTTTTGGATCTTCAAAGCCAGGCGGTTGTGCAACATACACTTCTTCTTCAATCTTGCCATTGAGAAAAGCACTCTTCACATCCATTTGATACAGAAGAATGTTATGATGATTTGCATAGGCCAGCAGTATGCGTATAGCTTCAAGCCTAGCCACATGAGCAAATGTTTCATCGAAGTCAATTCCTTCAACTTGAGTGTATCCTGGAGCAATGAGACGAGCCTTGTTTCTGACAACTTGACCATGCTCATCTTGCTTGTTGCGATATATCCATTTAGTGCCTATGATATTGTGTTTACGAGGATCAGGACGCTTGACCAGTTCCCATACATTATTCAGCTCAAACTATTGAAACTCTTCTTGCATAGCTTGAATCCATTTAGGTTCCATGAAGGCTTCATCAACTTTCTTGGGTTCAGATATTGATACGAATGCGAAGTGCCCACAGAAATTTGCTAGTTTTGTTGCCCTAGAACGAGTGAGTGGACCAGGTGCATTGATGCTATCAATTATTCTCTCAATCTGTACTTCATTTGCAACACGAGGATGAACAAGATGAAGATTTTGCTCTTGCTGATCATTGTCATCGTTAGAAGGATTGTCTTCATGCTGAGCATTGTCTTCAGGTTGATCAGGTGCAGAGATGATGAGTTCCTCTTCAGGCTGTGCTTCAGAGGGTATGATTTCTCCAGTTCCCATAAGCTTGATGGATTCACTGGATGGAACTTCATCTAGCACATTTAACTGCTGCTCTTTTTGCGAGCCGTTAGTCTCATCGAACCGCACATCCACAGTTTCAACCACTTTATAGTGAAAGAGGTTGAAGACTCTGTAGGAGTGCGAATCCTTTCCGTAACCAAGCATAAAACCTTCATGTGCTTTCGGTGCAAATTTTCAAGTGTGATGTGGATCCTTGATCCAGCACCTGGCACCAAATACTCTGAAGTAACTGACATTTGGCTTCTTACAGGAACTCATAGGATGTTTTGTTCAGAAGCTTGTGAAGATAAACACGGTTGATGACATGGCATGCAGTATCAATGGCTTCAGGCCAGAACTTCCTTGGAGTCTTGTATTCATTGAGCATCGTCCGAGCCATCTCAATGAGTGTTCTGTTCTTGCGTTCCACGATGCCATTCTGCTGCGGTGTGTATGGAGCTGAGAACTCATGAGTGATGCCCAAGGTATCAAGATAAGTGTCGAGGCCGGTGTTCTTGAATTCAGTGACATTGTCACTTCTGATGTGCTTGATCTTGACACCATAGTTGTTCATGGCTCGATTGGCGAATCGTCTGAAGACATCCTGCACTTCAATCTGGTAGAGGATTATATGCACCCATGTATACCTTGAATAATCATCAACAATGACGAAACCATAGAGACAAGCAGTAGTAGTAAGAGTTGAGTAGTGAGTGGGACCGAAGAGGTCCATGTGTAGCAGTTCGAAGGGTTGAGTTGTTGTCATGATTGTCTTCGAGGGATGCTTGGCCCTCGTCATCTTTCCTGCTTCGCAGGCACCGCATAAGTGATCCTTCTTGAACTTGACACCCTCCATGCCTATGACGTGCTTCTTCTTTGCAAGAGTATGCAAGTTCCTCATGCCAACATGCCCTAGCCTCCGATGCCAGAGCTAGCATTCTGAAGCTTTTGCAAGAAGACATACGGCAAGCTATGGTCCTGCCGAGAAATCTACCATGTACAAATCATCTTTTCGATACCCTTCAAAGACTAGAGACTTGTCAGATTGCATTAGAACAAGCCAACGATATTTTCCAAACATCACAATCATATTCAAATCGCAAAGCATTGAGACAGACATTAAGTTCAAACCAAGGGATTCAACAAGCATCACTTTATCCATGTGCTGATCCCTTGAGTTTGCAACTCTACCTACACCCAATACCTTGCTTTTACCAGTATCAGCAAATGTGATGTGACTCTTGTCAGATGGACGTAAGATTGAGTCCATGAGAAGACTTCGCTTGCCAGTCATGTGATTAGTACATCCACTATCAATAATCCATTCTGAAGCAGCTGGTGTCATACCCTACAGAGCAGTTAGGGGGATAGGCTTCACGAAGATCATTGTGAAGCATAAACATTTGACGAGCAAGAGGATTATTAAAGCTTAGATCAAGGTTAGGACTGATAGGGCAAGTAGCAAGCGACTCAGGAACAAAGTACATAATAAGACTATTTGGGCATTTGATCTTGTGCCCTACAAGATGTTTATGGTCCCCAGCAATAGCTTCAGACGCATTTGATTTTCGATCGGAGACCTTTCCCTGCAAAAGAGAGTTAAGCTTTCTTAGCCACCCACATCTTCAAGGGTGGCTTCGAAGCAATGAGTCTAATTGCAACATTTGAGAACTTTGGCCTGGGAGCCCTAGCAAATAGTCTTGCAGGTGGACAATACTACTCATAAGAATAAGCAGAGTAGTTTTGGATCTCATGGACATGGCGGTTTGATGAAACGCGCTCATATTCATGGGCCTGAGTATTGTTTCCTTGCAAAACATTTGCGTTAGTGCGACTCAGGTGAGTCCTCTGTCTGTATGAAGCCTTTGGACCATATGAAGCCTGTGGTCTGGGGTTTGTCTTCTTCACTTGTGGTGTCATGACGACATTCACAGGAAGATTTTCCAGACACTTTTTCGGCACCCAAACTTTCTTCATAGGTGGCCCATTCCTGCAGTTAGTACCAATATACCTGGCAAACACTTCACCATTCTGATTCTTAAACAGTTTATAGTTTGCACCAAAGGATTCATCAACGACAATGGGATTAGCGCAAGTGAAGCCAGATAGGGTGGATGGATCCATTGAAGGTTCCTTTGCAGCAACCCATGTGGTTTTGGGGTACTGCTCAGGTTTCCAGTAAGAGCCATCAGCATTCATTTTCCTTTCGAATCCGACACCCTCTTTCCTAGGGTTTCGGTTCGGAATCTGCCTTTTGAGGATATCACATAGAGTCTGATGCCCTTTGAGACTTTTGTACATCCCTGTTTCAAGCAATGTCTTCAACCTAGCATGTTCATCAGCAATAGCAGTGGCATCCTCAGCAGAGGGGTTAGTTACCACATCAACAGTTGAAGATATTGCAACAATAGCAGCAGTAGAACATCCAGCAACAGAAGTAGCGTTATCACGCTCAATGCATTTAAGACATGGTGGTTCAAATCCTTCCTAAGCGGGACTGATCTGTTTGGCGCGAAGTGACTTGTTTTCCTTTTGAAGATCTTCATGAGCCGCTCTCAATTTCTCAAGTTCTTGCTTCCTTTGAAGATAATCATAAGAAAGCTTTTCATGAGTTGTTGAGAGCGTTTCATGACGACTTTCAAGCTCCTCATACTTAACATGACAATTTATATGTCTTCAATTAAGGACTGAGATCGAGTCATTTCAGCGTCTAACAGGTCATCGCTTTTGTCTAACAGTTTTTGAATATTTTCCATAGCTTTCCGTTGTTCAGTGGCAATTTTAGCAAGTGTTTTGTAGCTGGGTTTGGAACCACAATTAGAGTCATCTTCACTTGATGTTTGATAGTGAGTGGTGCGTGAGTTTACCTTGGCACTGTGTGCCATGAAGCAGTAGGTGGGAGCGGAGTTGTCCTTGTCATTAGCATCGGCGTCGGTGACGAAGTCATTGTCTTCAGTGTTGAAGATAGACTTGGCAACATAGGCTATAGCCAGACATGCAACGCCAGAATCGGACTCCTCCTCAGACTCCACCTCCGCCTCCTCAGAAGCAGACTCCTCCTCTGAATCCATTTCCTTGCCGACAAACGCATGGGCCTTGCCAGATGAGCTCTTCTTGTGTGATGTAGACTTTGATGAAGACTTGGAAGAAGACTTTGAGTATTTCTTCTTTTTCTTGTCGTCAGAATCATATTCCTTGCTCTTCTTCTTCTTGTTGTTCTCATTTTCCCACTATGGACACTCAGAGATGTAGTGACCAGGTTTCTTGCACTTGTGGCATGTTCTCTTCTTGTAGTCATGAGCAGAAGCTTCATCATTCCTTGAGCTGGACCGTGAGGACTTTCTGAAGCCTTTCTTCTTGGTGAATTTCTGGAACTTCTTCACAAGCATAGCAAGCTCCTTTCCAATGTCTTTAGGATCATCTGAACTGCAGTCAGATTCTTCTTCAGATGAGGAAACAACTTTTGGCTTCAAAGCACGAGTTCGCCCATAGTTGGGACCGTAGATGTCTCCTTTCTCAGAAAGCTGAAACTCATGTGTGTCGAGCCTTTCAAGTATGTCAGACGGATCGAGTGTCTTGAAGTCAGGGCGTTCTTGAATCATCAGGGCTAGGGTGTCAAACGAGCTGTCAAGTGATCTCAAGAGTGTCTTGACGATTTCATGCTTGGTGATCTCAGTAGCACCAATAGCTTGAAGCTCATTTGTGATGTCAGTGAGTCGATCAAACGTGAGTTGAACATTCTCATTGTCATTTCTCTTGAAGCGGTTGAAGAGGTTGCGTAGGACACTGATCCTTTGATCTCTCTGGATTGAGACGCCTCCGTTGACCTTGGAGAGCCAGTCCCAGACTAGCTTGGATGTTTCCATAGCACTCACACGGCCATACTATCCTTTGGTCAGATGACCACAGATGATATTCTTGGCAGTGGAATCCAGTTGAACGAACTTCTTGGCATCAGCAGCGGTGACACCTTCACCAGCCTTGGGGACGCCATTCTTGACAACATACTAGAGGTCTACATCAATGGCTTCAAGATGCATGCGCATCTTATTCTTCCAGTAGGGATATTCAGTTCCATTGAAGACTGGGCACGCAGCAGAGACTTTGATTATCCCTACAGTCTACATAGCTAAAACTCCAGGTGGTTAAACTGAATCACACAGAACAAGGGAGTACCTTGCTCTGATACCAATTGAAAGTGCTAGTGATCGACTAGAGGGGGGGTGAATAGGCGATTTTTATGAAATTCTTCAAAACACGGAAGTTTCGAAGACAAACGATAGAAACAAACCTATTACCATGCAGCGGAAGGTAGACTACACTAGGCAAGCCATAGTCAAGTATCCAATGAAGTGAAAGCACAACGACTAATAGCAGCTAGGCAGTATAGATCAGGGCGGAAGATAGTATGAAGCCAATCAGAACAAGCAGTTACAAAATGAAGACAAATAGATAATGCAAACAGGCAATGACTTCACAAGGACCAACTGTTGATAAAGGGATGGGAACGATAGAACCAGTTGCTCGTTGAAGATAATGATTTGTTGGACCAGTTCCAGTTGCTGTGACAACTGTACGTCCGGTTAGGGAGGCTGAGATTCAACTCAGAAGACCGTGCCTTCACCTTATTCCCCTTGAGCTAAGGACACCCAGTCCTCGCCCAATCACTCCGGTAAGTCTTCAAGGTAGACTTCCAAACCTTCACAGACTTCGTTCACCGGCAATCCGCAATGACTCTTGGATGCTCAGAACGCGACGCCTATCCGGCTGGAGGATTCACAGTCCTCAAGTGTAATAAGTCTTCAGATCACACAGACAGGAAGACTCAAGTCATGCCTAACACTCTTTGGCTTTGGGTGTTTAGGGCTTTGTCCTCGCAAGGATTTCTCTCAAAGGCTTCGAGGTGGGTTGCTCTCAAATAACAAAAAGCCGTGCACTAACTCTAAGCAGCCAACCAATTTATGGTGTAGAGGGTGGGCTATTTATACCCACTAGGCAACCCGACCTGATTTGTCCGAAATGACCCTGGGTCACTAAGGAACTGACATGTGTTCCAACAGTCAGATTTCAAACACACACGACAACTTTACTTGAGCTACAAGCAAAGCTGACTTATCCAGCTCTGGATAAGATTTGCTCTCATTGTCTTCGCTCGAAGACATAGGATTTTGGTTAAGCATCAATCTCACCTGGACCCCACTTAACAGTACGGTGGTTCCTATGACTCAACAAAGAAGAAAACGAAACAACAAAACAACTAAGTCTTCGTGCTCCATAGTCTTCACGCAATGTCTTCTCTTGTCATAGTCTTCAATGTGAATACCTTCACATACCACCTTTGTCTTCAATGTCTTCATATATTTTTAGGGGTCATCTCCGGTAGGTAAACCGAATCAGTGAGGGACTACTACCTGTGTTATCCTGCAATTCTCACAAACACATTAGTCCCTCAACCAGGTTTGTCGTCAATACTCCAAAACCAACTAGGGGTGGCACTAGATGCACTTACAGGTGCCGTACTATGCCTACCTCAAGATTAAGATGCCGGGAACCAAGGGCATTATCACCATAGCCGATGACTACAAGAAGTCGGCCGCCTATGCTACTGCTAGCAGCCAGCTAGCCAAGTCCCTCATGATTGCTGCCGAGAAGAAGCTCCTTGACCGGGTTGTGGCCATGACCAGCAAGCAGCCGGACCTGTCACCAGACCCCAAGGAGTCGGAAGCCACGAGTTCTTTCCAGCCGGCCAAAGAAACAAAGAAGATCCCCTTTGACCCTGACCACTGGTAGAGGCACGCTATCGTGGGTACCAACCTCGATAGCAAATAGGAAAGCGAGCTCATGATTTCCTCCATGAGAATCGGGACATTTTCGCATGGTCTCCCAAGGACATGCCGGGTGTTCCGACGGATTTTGCCGAGCACAAGCTACATATCAGATCAGATGCAAAACCTTTCAAGCAGCTCCTCCGCTGCCTGTTAGAAGAAAAGAAAAGAATTCTTGGTGAAGAGATAGCCCGACTCCTGGCGGCCGGCTTCATTATGGAAGTGTTCTTTCCAGAATGGCTTGCCAACCCAGTCCTCGTGCTGAACAAGAATAACAAGTGGCGCATGTGTATTGACAACACCAACTTCAACAAAGCCTGCCCCAAAGATCCATTTGCTCTGCCCCGGATTGATCAAGTGATAGACTCCACAGACGGATGCGAGCTGCTGTCTTTCCTTGAGGCCTACTCTGGCTACCACCAGATCAAGCTGAATCCAGCCAATCGGATGAAGACCGCCTTCATCACCCCATTCGGAGCCTTCTACCAACTGACCATGACATTCATCCTGAGAAATGCTGGTGCCACTTTCCAGCGTTGCATGCAGAAGTGCCTCCTCAAGCAACTCGGTGGAAATACCGACGTCTATGTAGATGATATTGTGGTGAAGACGGAGAAGCATGGCACTCTTTTAGAAGATCTCAAGGAGACTTTTAACAATCTGTTGTCACATCCCTAGCTTCTGGTAATGCTCTAGGCTAGCTTCATGTGTGCAACATGTTTAAATTGTATGAAATTTGAAATGGGGATGACCAAGCCCTAGCACCAAAGCATTGCAAATAGGTTCAACTTCAAAATATTTTCAAAGAACCCAAATTGGTTTGCAAAAATGTTCATGATCACTGGAAAAGGGTGAAAACCATATCCAGAGATGATGGATATTTTTCCAAGACATTTTTGGATTTTTTGAATAAACCATATTGTATTTGACTTTGGGCATTTGAATACTATAAATAATTTAAATGTTCAAATAAATGTTGGAAATTGTTAAGGGTCACTGAAATAATTCAGAAAGCACCCATAATTATTTCCAGGATTTTATAAAATGATTTGATATTTTAAATCAAATCCAAAAACAAATTGCAGAAATAGAAAAGAGAACCAGAACAGAAATAAAAGAGAGAAGGACTTACCTATGAAGCCCACCTGGTGGCCCAACAGGACTGGCCCAGCGCGGCCCAGCCCGCCACCGCTACTCCCCCCCCCTGTCGTCTTCCTCTTGCCAGTGGGAGCAGCTGCGTGCTCGCACGCGCGCGGCCGAGGAGGCCACCTCCTCCCTGCCTGGCTGCCTCCTCCTTCCCTGGTCCCTCCCGCGACGCCACGCAGCCCCGACCCCCTCTCACTTCTCCCTCGCTCTCTGGACCTCCCTCACCCTCGCTCCTCTGTTTCCCCTCCCGCGACCGAACGGAGCCGCCGCCACCGACGAGAGCCACCGTGGCTACCGGCCACCCCACGGCTCATCGACGCCCTAGGAAGCTCCGCCGGTCCTCCCTCTACCTCCTCAACGAGCCACGAGGCCCCGGACGTGCCACAACACCGCCCTCGATGCCTTCTTCAACCTCGGGACCGCCGGCCATCTTCGTCAAATTCGCCGGCTCCGGACCGTCCCCGACCTCGCCGAGCGTCCCCTCGTCATCGCCGTGAGTCACTGACCCTCTCCCCTAACTCAGCATGCTCCCCTCCGTGCCGTAGCGCCGTTCCCCACGAGCACCGAAGCCACCGTCCGCCATTGCTGCTGCACGCATAGCCTCCGTGCTCCCCTGGCCTCACTGAGCTGCTCTTAGTGCTCCCCATGTCTAGCAGGTGCTGCCCAGCCTCTCCATTTGCTCACTGATGCACCGTAGCGACGCGCCCGAGCACCACCGAACACCATCGCCGCCAAAGCTCGTCGCCGGCATGAGTTCCGGCGACCCCACGACCTCCCACTCGGTCCTCTAGATGCGCGGGAGCAAGGGCCATCCCCTGGTGCCCTCAGCGCGCCAAACTGACGCCTCTAGCGCAAGTCCGGCGTGCCCCGCCGTGTTCTGTGGTCGCCGTCGGCTGGTCTCCGGCGTGCTGACGTGGCGTCGTCGTTAGGGGCTAATGACCCTGCTAACTAACCCTGTGACACTGACAGCGAGCCCCGTAGCGGGTCAAAGCCCGAGTCAACGCGGGATTAGCCCCTGTGTCACTGACGTGTGGACCCCACACGTCGGGTTTGACCCGAGCCGGCCCAGTTGACCCTGCTGACGTCACAGTGACGTGGTGCTGACGCCATAATTCATTTCTGGATTTATTATTATTCAGAAATTCCAGAAAATGCCTAAAACTTCTAAAATTCATAGAAATTCAACCGTAACTCCAAATTAAATAATTTATATATGAAAAATTATCAGAAAAATTCAAGGAATCCATCTGTACCATTTTCATGCATGTTAGAACAACTTATAGCTGCTGTTTAGCACAAATCAATTAAAGGGCATTTAAATAATCACATATGGAGTTTAAATTTGAATCTTGTATTCAAACCAACTTCATTTAATCTGTTGCTAGTTGCATTAGCTCAAAACACATTCATTTTGCCATGTCATGATCATGCATCATATTGTGCATTGCATTGATTGTGTTCCCTTCTATGTTGCCGGTAATTGTCCCCTCTCGATAGACGTGATACCGATGATGTGATCGTTGACACTGATGAAGACTCAATGCTATCTTCAGAAGTGCCAGGCAAGCAAAACCCCCTTGTTCATTCCGATACAATCCCACTCTCTCGCTCCTGCTCTCTTTTATTGCATTAGGACAACAACGATTCAACTATTACTTGCTGCGGTAGCTGAACCCCTTTATCCTCTGCATGACCTGTCATTGCCACAGTAAATAGATTGAAACCCACTAGTATGAGTAGGAGTTGTTTGAGCCCTGTTGTGCCTACTCATTCATGCTTGATTGTCATGCCTGCTACTGCTTAGAGTTGAGTCAGGTCTGATTCATCGGGGATGAATCAGAGGCGTGTGAACATGTCCTACTGTGTGTGAGCTAAGTGTGTGAACACGATTTGGTAAAGGTAGCGGTGAGAGGCCATGTAGGAGTACATGGTGGGTTGTCTCATTGAAGCCGTCCTTAGGAACTGAGTTCTGTGTTTGTGATCCATGATTCAGCTACTACCATGCATTGGGCCCTGAAATATGACCCCGCTCGACTTCTTATTCACCCTTGTCCTCTGTCCAGGAGTTGCAAGTAGTTTCTGGTGTTTGTAGTATGCTAGAGGCCGTGGACAGCGCTGACCGTAGGGGTGGGCTGTGATGCGGTAGGCACGTGGCCGGGTATACCGGGTGCCCGTTTGGTGTCACGGAACCCTGTTCACATCGTTTGGGGCTGTGAGCGAAACTCCGGCCGGATCTCCTCATGGATGGAACCCGAATAGGCGATAAACCTGGACTAGAGACTTGAGTGTTTAGGTAGGTCGTGGTCTACACCCACGTCGGCTTTCGCTTGAAGTCTACCGAGCACATGTCGTGTGCAGACGCTAAGTGGTGGAAACATGTATGAAGAAGTACACCCCTGCAGGGTTAACATCATCTATTCGAATAGCCGTGTCCGCGGTAAAGGACTTCTGGGTTGCTTATATCAGTTCATAGACAAGTGAAAGTGGATACTCTAAAATATGCAAGATAAGCGTGAGTGCTATGGATGGCGTTCTCGTAGGGAGACGGGAGCGGATCCATAGTGGTGTATTGATATGGTGAATATGTGGACTCGTGTGCGCCACCTCAAAAGAGTTACTTGCAGTCATAGTTCAGGATAGCCACCGAGTCAAAGCTGGCTTGCTGCAGTTAAACCCCACCATCCCTTTGTTGATAATGATGCATATGTAGATAGTTCTGATGTAAGTCTTGCTGGGTACATTTGTACTCACGTTTGCCTATTTTATGTTTTTGCAGAGAGACTTCAGTCTCACTAGTAATTCCGCGTGGTCTTCGACGTTTAGCTTGTTACCTCAGCTACGATCTTGTTCCCTCGGCAGGATCTGGTAGATAGTCAGGCTTCTCAGCCTTTTTCATTTATAGATGTCTGTACTCAGACATGTTAAGCTTCCGCATGTGCTTTGACTTGTATGCTCTGATTGTTGGGTCATAAGACCCATGTTTGTAATATCTCGCTCCTCGGAGCCTAATGAATATTTACTTGTGTCGTAGAGTCATGTTGTGATGCCATGTTGTATTTGCACATATCAAGCATATTGTGTGTATGTTATTGAAATGCTTGGTATGTGTGGGACCTGACCATCTAGTTGTTTATCTTTAGTAGCCTCTCTTACCGGGAAATGTCTCCTAGTGTTTCCACTGAGCCATGGTAGCTTGCTACTGCTCCGGAACATTTAGGCTGGCCGGCATGTGTCCTTCTTCGTTCCTGTGTCTGTCCCTTCGGGGAAATGTCACGCGATGAATACCGGAGTCCTGTTAGCCCGCTACAGCCCGGTTCACCGGAGTCCTGCTAGCCCAGTGCTACAGCCTGGGTTCACTCGCTGATGACCGACATGTTCGATGCTGGGTCATGGATGCCTGTCCCTGTAAGTTTGTGCCACTTTGGGTTTACGACTAGCCATGTCAGCCCGGGCTCCTTATCATATGGATGCTAGCGACACTGTCATATACGTGTGCCAAAAGGCGCAAACGGTCCCGGGCACAGGTAAGGCGACACCCGTGGGAATACCGTGCGTGAGGCCGCAAAGTGATATGAGGTGTTACATGCTAGATCGATGTGGCATTGAGTCGGGGTCCTGACAGCGTTGGTATCAGAGCTTGACTGCCTGTAGGTTACCAAGCCAAACTGGTCGAAGTTGAGTCTAGAAATTCTTTAGTTATATAAGGGAATTGATTGTGGGATGGAACGTAAGGCTCTTTTTACTCCTTATACCTCATGGCTTTCTGATCTGAGTCATCATCTTCTCTTCTACGGGGATTAAGAACTAGGCTATCTCTTCTTTCTATTAGGATCACGTGTTACTAATCAGTGGACTTATAAGATTGTTGGATTTAAGCTTGAGTTCAGTTTCTACTACTTCCGTATGTTAATTGTTGATCTCGAGACCTTGTTATTGTGCTTCTGAGTGGTTATGCCACCATTTTTGTGAATGTCTCAAATCTTTTCTGAGCATTTACAGCCGTTATGTTGTCCGAGTCATCCCAGGTTTCTAAAGAGTCTGATGCATTTGCAAAATCCTTTTTCTCCGGTTTCAATGTCTGTTAGGCCAGGTTAATCACACAAATTGTTGAGCTGAGGTACTCTACTGCCTCAACCTTTATGTTGGAGTTATTGTTATGACCCTAGGTGTCTCAGGGGATCATCTAGTAGTCTAGCCATGATTTATGTTCCAGTGTGATGACTCTGGCTGTCATTATCGAAAGCATCCCGTGATGCCATTTAGTTAGTAGGTATTCTATTCCTGGGTTCTTAAACCCGATATTCACCCTACTTACATCATGTTGATAGTGTTGCTAGTTCTTTTAGTATATTAGTAACCTTTGCGATAGTCCTCGAGGTCCGTGGTATATCGTTCTTCCAAATACCATGAACCATTATGGCAGAAGTTTGTTGGATCAAAAGATCACAACAGGCCCTCTATGAGTTCTCCATGCTATATTGTGACTCTGCCAGCTCAACCTTTCTGCATGGGTTATCCGGAAGAATTATGTTGAACTTCGTTCGACATGCTAAACCATGCATCCACAACTCAGAAAATCGTATGTTCCTTTGAGTTGTCCCTCTTTAGTTGTCCTCTGACCCTCGCCTATCAATTGATAGTCAAGAGTATGCGTGCGTTCATTTATCGATGCCTATTACCCTTGTGGTCCGTCAAGCCATTCTGTCCTGAATGACTTGGAGAAACAAACTCCAGTACCTCATCCATATCCAGGATTGGGTCAAAGAAGTTGTGCTCCGCAGATCAAATTGCTAATCCAGCTTTTGTTCTGCTCTACCTTGGAGTATTACATATTTTATATCGAGATTGTTATAGGAATTGCACACCATCCTATGAACTCTTGGTACAGTGATACTTCTTGCCATCACTGTTCATTCCTCGGTTCCTGTGTTATTGTAACCGGAATGCCGACAAGTGGATCGTGGCGTGTGAAATCAATACTGCTAGCAACTTTGTTGCTTGGTAGTTAAATGGACGATAACCTCATTCTCAGCGTATTGATTTTTGAATCATCCTTCTAAGACTGATCGTGCTACCTAGTCCTTATTTCGGTGCACCCTTCGATTGATGAGTTAGGATCTTGTCAAGTCCTCACTCATTTGATCATATCGTCTTGCCCTCAAAAGCGAGATTGTTCTCGAGCTTAGTAACATACCGGTGGTTCGTGATTTTCCGAATATCTTCTCGGAAGTATTACCAGGTTGTTCCCTGACTGTTATGTTGAGCTCGTGATCAAGTTGGTTTCTTGTGAACCACCTTCTCTCCAAGAATCGGTGTTAGATATCCCTGAGCTAGTTGGTTAAGCTAGACAACAACTTGGAGAGTTGGAAGATAAAAGCTTGCCTAACTTAGTTTGTTCCAAAGGAATATTCTTGTGTAGTGTGTGTTGGAGAAAGATGATATCTTCATCGATTGATCCCTGTGATCAGTTGCTGGACCTATTGTCTTATCAATCCTTTGATTTGAGTGTGGGCTATCGTCAAATCAAATCAGTACCAACGATGCTCGTAATGTTGTCTTATTCGTGGTTGATCCCTCGAGCATACACCATTATATCTTTTGGGTCTGACCAATGCTATCACCGTGTTCACTTAACTATGGAATTCCTTTTAAAAGGAAACCCAGATGAATTGTTGTTGAGCCCATTGACAACATCCTTATCTCCTCCATGATTTTGTTGGACATTAAGCTAGTGTTGGAAACTTTTGAAAGCATTTTCTTCATGCTAGCTCATGAAGTATTTGTTTGATGAAAGGAGTGACTTCCTCTTATACACGTGCATTTGGTGAAAGTTGCTGCCGAGAATTTGAGAAAGTTAGTTTTGCTTCCTCTGGAATCATCCCAAGTCAGTCATGCATACGTGCGAAGTATTCTGTGGTCTGGAGATTTGCAACCTCCATTCTATATGTATATCCTAGCACACCAAGCCACTGATTGAGTTGTTCAAAGATAAAGGAGTCTGTCCAAGGTGAACTCTTTGGACTTCCACGCGTGGAGACTTCGATGTCATTAATGATGGTTCCCCCTCCTGAACTCGGTAGTGTTTTATTATAAGACTACTTTGTGGTCATGCTTGTCTTGGACAACATGTTCACATGTTTGTAGCAGAACCAGCTCATGTTTTGGAGCTTGCTATCGTAGTTCATCTCCCGAGAATCCCGCAACGTCATCTCGTCGATTTGTGTTGCAAACTTTCATTTTTTCCTCCTGGACTCGATGAGCCTGGAATATCCTGACACCAACCAGATCTGAGTCTTAGGCAGATATGATGGTTGGAATATTTCCCAAGAACTATAATATTGGTCCCTCGATAACCGGTAAAGTGGATGTCGTGGCCAACACATCCAGCCGGAAGACCTGTTATTATAATATCTTGATTGAGGAAGTTGGCCACCTCCCCATAGGGATTTCGTAGGATTTACTCCCTAGTTGCCCCTATGGATTTTGAGATCCCGAAGTCCGACCTTTTTACTTGATGTTCTAGATATCAAACCATATCTATGAATGGTTACGCTAGCACATCAAGGAGAACATCAGAAGCGGAGTGCTAAATGTCTCTCGGTCGATCATCCAGATTTTATTTCCTTGGCCCCGTCAAGGGTGAAATCTGAGAAGGTGTTATCTTCCTTTGCATCTGCATCGTCCATCGCTATTCACCATGGTAGTATGTTGTGTTGTCAGCACCCTTGACGCGGTTGTTGATAAAACCTTGATGGTTGTGGAAATGCTCAAGTTCTTGAGAGCACGCACAAGCGCTACGTGTTATCATCGGCTCTAATTGGGATGCTCTCAGTTCCCTCGGCAATGCTGTGACCTTCTCAAACAGTGAATCCACTCTCTATTTTTGGGTTCTTCCCCAGTTACCAGAATCATTCCCAGCATTTGCATTTTGTTCCCAGCTTGCACCGCCAATGTGTCATTCTACCATGGGTCTCTTCCATTTCCGGTGATAAGCAAATTCATCCATTGCGTTGTCTTCAACAAGGTAATCCACATCATCCAAGTCCGAGTATGCCATTCTACCGACCCCCTCCAAACGATCGCTCGAGAATTGCCTTAGGCTGGTTTAAAGAGTTTCAATGATCTCTGAATCAAAAGTAATTCTTTTTGCCACTTAAGGTAATAATCTACGAATCACCCTCCTCCAGGATGTTTCGTCGTGGTATCATGGCAACTCAACTCCTCGCTACGTTGACAATCGTTTACCACCTTCTTAGGTGTGGAATTGTTGTCTACCTAGTGAACCTTCGTCATCCGTTTCTTTCCACCCCTCTTGATGTGTATCTCGTGTCTCAACCCGAGAGATGGTCCTATGTCTCATTCCGTGAGTTGTTCGATCTTCGAGAAGATCGACCCTTCTAGAGTCTCCTTCTTCCCTCCATGTCATGTTGACAGGGTTTTTCAAGGCAAGACTTCAAGGCAATGATGGTGAATGAATCAACGTTCAACTGAAGTGCACCCTGGATCGTGAAGATTATACTAGTTTGCGTTTCCCCTTCACCTTACCCTACGCTTGAATCTCGAGACGAGATTCTTGTTTAGTGGGGGTGAGTTGTCACATCCCTAGCTTCTGGTAATGCTCTAGGCTAGCTTCATGTGTGCAACATGTTTAAATTGTATGAAATTTGAAATGGGGATGACCAAGCCCTAGCACCAAAGCATTGCAAATAGGTTCAACTTCAAAATATTTTCAAAGAACCCAAATTGGTTTGCAAAAATGTTCATGATCACTGGAAAAGGGTGAAAACCATATCTAGAGATGATGGATATTTTTCTAAGACATTTTTGGATTTTTTGAATAAACCATATTGTATTTGACTTTGGGCATTTGAATACTATAAATAATTTAAATGTTCAAATAAATGTTGGAAATTGTTAAGGGTCACTGAAATAATTCAGAAAGCACCCATAATTATTTCCAGGATTTTATAAAATGATTTGATATTTTAAATCAAATCCAAAAACAAATTGCAGAAATAGAAAAGAGAACCAGAACAGAAATAAAAGAGAGAAGGACTTACCTGTGAAGCCCACCTGGTGGCCCAACAGGACCGGCCCAGCGCGGCCCAGCCCGCCACCGCTACTCCCCCCCCCC